>NC_069657.1:60739356-61039356 GCF_027244095.1 Hemicordylus capensis
AATTGTGTTTTATCTTGTTTTTAACTACCCTAGGGTGTTAGGACAAAGGGTATATATGTTAAATATAAGGGTATAGCTATATATATAATTCTCTAAGGCATACCTGTGGCTAATCCCGTGTGTGGCAGTTCTCATGAGAGTTCACGAGCCGAAGCACCTGAGTGGGCAGTGGGGATTCCATATGCAGATAGGGAGGAGGATACTGTGAGATTATTGGGCAGTGGGGATTCCATATACAAATAGGGTGGGGTAGCCTGCAAGGAAGGAGACTGTTAATCTGTTTATTGTTTTCTTAGCCGATATTTTAGTTAGTAATAAATAGCAAACTCTTGTTTCTCAGTTAAAATTGCTTCCTGTACAATTATTTATAGGGGATAAATAATTTCCTTGCAAGTAATTTTTTTGCAACAATAGCCTTCTCCTGAGTCTTCACCACTGGCCCCTCCATTGAGCCCAGTAGCTCCATTGATGCTGGGCATGAGGGCCACCCACCCCCTCCATTGAGCCTGGTGTCTGTTTTGCTGCTGGAGTGGGTACAAGGCCAAGGGTCCTGTGGAGTGAAAGAGCCGGTTCCCAGCACAACTGCTTTCCCCTCCCTTTTGCGCACAACTGGAAAAGACAGAGATTGGGAGAATAAATGAGGTGAAGGTGCTTGGCTCTGTCCCTCCCTCTTTTAATTGGAGGGAGGAAGATGGAGGCTCAAGGATGAATAGGGCAGTGATGGGGAGTGTTTGCTAGGCTATAATTTTTCATTCCTGCCAGAGCACACCTCCTCATCACCATCTCCTGCTTTGTCAAAACAAGATCGATGTTGGTGGGTACAGAGGCAGGCAGGCTAGAGGTTCATGGCACCCAGCCAAGCACTGGGGGCACATGCCACTTGTGCCCAGTTCTAGCAACACCAATGCCACTCAGCCTTACAACCTCCAGAATTTTACATGGGTATGGCTTAAGAGGCAACAATACCACAAAAGCACAAGCCAAGCTGTCCCAAAGCAGAAATGTTGTAAAGAGCACATGCATTCACATTGACTCAAGAGATAAATCAGCACACAGTTTGATACAAAAGGTGATATCTTTCGATATTCTCACAGAATAAAAACACGTATCATTCTACATGGCCACAGTTGTCATGTTAGCATTTCAACAGGTCCAGCATGTAAATGCAGTACTTATGGATACAGTATGGTTTCCCATCCCCAGGAAAAGGAAGTCAAAAATTCCACTGGGCATACCCAGATCTTTGCATTCTGGCCACAGTGTTGGGTATGTGTTGACTATTTAATATTATGGTCATTTTCCTTTAAAATCTGTTTTGTCCAAGATTTCTAGGATATAATACTGAATTTCTCTATGAAAGAAAAGGCATTATCTTTCTCAACTATGTGTGGACTTTTTAGGGGTCAGAATTATATTGGCAGGCCAGATCAATTATTCTTCCTTATGCTTCAGTTCCTCTGCTCAGTAATAGAGTATAATCTTACAGCTCACCTCAGAATGACTTCTTGCCATCAGAAGTTCTGTATACCATAATATAACAGTCATTCTCTTCCAGTTGACTGAAGAAGAGCCATCGCCTCTCAACAGCACCACAAGATCAATAGCAAAAGACATGGGAAATATGTCGTACCTATTACCAGCTGAAAGTGAGAGCGAGTTGTGCAAAAATCTAAACTCTTTTTCAATTTCAGAAGTAGTTGAAAAGCTGTATACACCATCCACTTGGTGTGAATTATGAAACCCATCTTTCACTCTGCACTTATTAGCAACACAACATGGTACAGTCTAGGCACATAATTGGGATTTTCTCCACACCTGTGCAATAGCAAGAAACAAAGAAGACGCAAAGTCCTTGTAGAGGCTCTTAAAGTGTTCTGGTAAAGCACAATCACAGCTGCTGGATGCCTATAGTTAATCATCACTTAATGATGATAATCCAATTGATAAATAAGGATAATCCTATAGAAAAATAAAGCAAGAAAGCAGAAGAAAGTAGTTCATGAGGAAAGTAGTTGCATAAATAAATATAAACTAGCTGGGCCAGGCGCAGAGCATCTGTGCCTCTAGTTTGACCCAGCCATTTTCTCTTACCTGACACCGCCATTGTTTTCTCGCCGGCTGCCCACCAGCGCTTACTTTCCCACCTGCCCATCGGCCGCCACCGTCCAGGTGGCCCACCACCTCTGCTGGCTGCCTCCTCCCATTGGCATGGCTTCACCCACCGCGCAGCTCCACTGGCTGGACACCTCCTCTCACTGGTGTGGCCTGCTCATCCCACCAGCGTGGCTCCACTGGCTGGCTGCCTCCTCCCGCCGGTGCGGCTTCGCTCACTGGCACAGCTCCACCAGCCGGCTTCCTCCTCACACTGGCACGGCTTCACCTCCTCATCCCTCTGGCGCGCCTCCATCAGCTTCCATGGCTGTTTTCTTCCCCGTCCCCTGTGGCTATCTGGCAGCTCTCCAAACTCTTGTGAGAGCTGCCACACATAGGATTAGCCACGGGTACGTCTTAGATTATATATATATATATATATATATATATATATATATATATATATATATATATGGATGGATTAGTGCAGCCATGGTCTGACTATGATTTTTCACTATGATTTCTCAGATCAACCTAGCACGAACTCTTGGTGTGTGTTCCAAGTTCAGAGAGAAAGGACATTAGTTCACATTAGTAGATGCACTTGCCACAGATTCACACATACTGGCAGCATGAGTGCTGGTTTGAACACGTTTGCTGAAATTGTTTTTTGCAAAAGTATTCAGGGAAGGGACAAAATGGAGCCATTTCTCCTGAATTTCACCCAAATGTTTATGAGGAGGATTTACAGGAGGTTTCCCAAATTGTCCTGTCCTGCTGCTGCTGTTAGGGTTGTTATGGCATTTCCCCCCCAGCCCCATACTTGTTCCCCAGCTTTCTCTCTACAACAACTCTATGAGGTAGGCTGAGAGATGCTCACTGGCCCAAGGTCACCTAGTATAAGGCATGAAGTGGGATGCATGCATGTATTTGTGCACGTGTCTCAAGCCACAACTGCCAGCAGCCAGGCTGAAGTACCTGACCTCCTGCATTCTCATTTCTTGGCAAGTTTAGCAAACCAAGTTCTAGGGTCCAAAGGCACCATCTAATTTGCAGGAACAGCCTGCCTGAAATCACTAATTCCAAAGGCCAACTTTTGTTCAAACCTATAAAGCCTGGCTCTTCAGAGTTTGCTCCTCAGTTTGAGTTACTCATGCTCTTACAGTCCTGCCCTCGCCTTCTGCCTTGTGATTGTGACCCCTGCCTGCCTGATCTTATTATTTATTTATTTATTTATTTATTTATTTATTTATTTATTTGATTTATATACCGCCCTTCCAAAATGACTCAGGGCGGTTTACAATTAAAACAAGCCACTAAAACAATAAAAAGCTAAAACAAATTAAAAACAATATAACAACAATTAACAATTTAAAAACATTTTAAAACAGCAATCAAACAATTTACAGCAATTAAAGCCCCAAAATTGGGTTAAAATTTAAAAACCCTGGAAAGCCAGGCCAAACAAATACATTTTAAGGGCTCTCCTGAAGGCTAATAGAGAATTCAAAATATGGATTTCCGCAGGGAGCGCATTCCACAGCTCCGGAGCAGCTATAGAGAAGGCCCGCCTCTGAGTCGCCACCAGACTTGCTGGTGGTAACTGGAGACGAACCTCCTCAGATGACCTTAATGTGCGGTGGGGATCACGCAGAAGAAGGCACTCTCTAAGGTAACTTGGGCCTAAGCCATTCAGGGCTTTAAAGGTAATTACCAGCACTTTGTATTTTGCCCGGAAACATATAGGCAGCCAGTGCAATTGTTTCAAAATAGGCGTAATATGGTCTCTCTGGGTTACCCCAGAGACCAATCTGGCTGCCACATTCTGAACTAACTGAAGTTTCCGAACTATGTACAAAGGCAGCCCCACGTAGAGCGCATTGCAAATAGTCAATAGTCAAGCTGGGAGTTTACCAGCTGGTGCACCACTGTTTTGAGGTCATCCTCCTCAAGGAATGGATGCAGCTGTCGAATCAGCCGAAGCTGATAGAAAGCACTCCTGGCCATGGCCTCCACCTGAGAAACCAGGGTGAGGCCTGGGTCCAGGAGTACTCCCAAGCTGCGCACCTGCTCCTTCTGGGGGAGTGTAACCCCATCCAGCACAGGGAGATTTAACTCACTCCTCAGATTCTGAGCCCCCACAATGAGCTTCTCCGTCTTGCTTAGATTCAGCTTCAATTTGTTCTCCCTCATCTAGCCCATTACTGCCTGTAGGCAGCCATTTAAAGAGTGAGTGCCATTTCCTGAAGATGAAAAGGAGAAGTAGATTTGGGTGTCATCAGCATACTGATAACACCCAGCACCAAAACTCCTGATGACCTCACCCAGCGGTTTCATGTAGATATTAAAAAGCATTGGTGACAGAATGGAGCCCTGAGGGACTCCATATAATAGCTCCTGCTTTGAGGAGCAACTGTCACCAAGCTCCACCATCTGGGATCTACCCGAGAGATAGGAACGGAACCACTGCAAAGCAGTGCCCCCTATTCCCAACTCCTCCAGGCGACCCAGAAGGATACCTTGGTCAATGGTATTGAACGCCGCCGAGAGATCCAAGAGGACCAACAAAGTCACACTCCCTCTGTCGATTCCCCGGTAAAGGTCATCCAACAGGCTGACCAAGGCTGTCTCAACCCTATAGCCCGTTCTAAAGCCAGTTTGAAATGGGTCTAGATAATCAGTTTCCTCCAAAACTGCCAATCTTGCATTTGCTTCTAGCCTTTTCAGCCTGGAGGCTTTACAAACAGGGCTGTTACCCGAATCTCCTTTAGAAGAGAGTGTGTGCAGTCACACACCAGCCAAACTTACCCTGAAGTCCCTTTGACATCCTTGGACCCATTCCACACATGAATCGGGCTTTGTCTTACAATTTCTAGCTTTTCTTGGTGAATTTATGGGTTTTTAAAATGCTGATTTTAAGCTACTTTTTCTGAAATTGCTGGAGCAAATAGGAAGAGGCACTGACATAGAATCATTAGCATGATAAGGATACTCTCTTTAGAGGTGCAGATCTAGCTCTTTAGAAAGCTCTCCCCCACCCAGCTAGACAGAAAACACAGAGGCATGCCATGTGAACTTGCATCCAAACAAAACCCTAGAGCAGAGGTGAGGGGCTTCTTCCCTCTATGCCATGAGTGTGATTTGAAGTGGCTTCACTCAGCATTTACTCCGCAGCATGAAGCCATGAGCAAATAACTCCCTGGTAATGCTGCAGTAGATCTGGACCTTTTGCTTTGTCCTGAGTGCATACCATATCTGCTCTGGTCCTCACATCTAGATTTCCCTCTCTGAAATTCAGCTTGCCTGGACCATGCCTCTTTCCCACAAACAGGGATGACATTGATGGGGATACTTGGCTGAAAGTTGGTGTGTGAGTGGGGATAGCTTGCCACTACAGTGATAGATGTTCTTTTTAAAATAAAATAAAAAGATGCACCTCTCTTGGCAATGGTGGTTTTCACCAGCTGCCATTTTTTATTCCAAAATGCACCAAGAATTACTTACTTACTTACTTATTGAATTTATATACCTATAAATCTCTAGGCGGTGTACAGAATTATGCTACATTATGATGCAGTACCATTTCTGGTGCAGTGTTTATTATATTAAAAAGAGACATACACTACCACAGTCACCACCAGAAATTGTAAGCTGCCCCTAATGTTGGGTACATTTTGTGCCCCCCTATTTTGTGGCTTTAGCAAATTTTGCAGTCTGCAAAATGCAGGGGGGTTGTTTTGATCAGTCTTAATAAAAGTACTCTAAATACTGCTAATGTTGTTGCTATTCTTAGGCACTGGCATATTTATTTCTTCTTAAATAACCAGGAACAGAATCAATCCAATTTATAATAAGTGCACTACATCCAAATTAATGAAGCACTGATGGTGATAACTCTATGCATGTGCTAAGGGAGAGGGGTTATTTTCATTGATTTCAACTTCCCTTTGAAGCCCACTTTCATGAAAATATTTTTAAGGCTAGAGGGAGGGAGAGGTAGACAAAAATCATGATCCCCTGTAGCACATCAGTAGCCTGGGTGTCAGCCAATAATTGAGAAAACACCTCATAAAAGCATAAAATACGAACTCCCAGATCCTCTTTTCTTCCCTTGTGTATATAGGGTTTTTAATTTTTTAAAAAAATTAGTTATGGCTAATACTGAAAGTGGGAGTTTAGAAATATGCTGAGAAAGGTCATTTAATCGAAATGAAAGGAAGCACTAGATCTTTCTTTCCTTTGAGATATCTTTATCTCGTAAATTTCCCAGATCAATTTCAGACCAAAGAAGTTCAGATACATTTTAATATCCTACAGATAAGCATACAAATCCATTTTTCTGAAGTTTGCAACAGCACTAGTAAAAGGCTTTGAATTCATTTGGAATTATATAGATTGAAGCAGTCTTTAAAGCTGTATAAGAGATATTTCTGTGATGAACATTGTATCAAGGTAAAAGTCGGTTTGCACCAAGTGCTGCATGAAAACTTTGTTTTCAGAATATATACCCAAGCAACATAGTATCATCCTTTTCTACAGATGTAGCTCTCCTTAGCTCATTTTATGTTAATTGTCAAAGCAGCAGTGTGAGAAGCTTTCAGACAGAAATGTATTAATTTGTTCCTAAAAGAATAATTTCTGCATGCCTCATATGATCCCTTGCCCCCAAAACACACAATACAGAGAGAGGAAGTTGGGGGGAGGGACAGAGTGAAGGAAAGGAACTAACTACTGCATACTCATAAAGGTAAAGGTAAAGTGTGCCATCAAGTTGATTTTGACTCCTGGTGCCCACAGAGCCCTGTGGTTTTCTTTGGTAGAATACAGAATACATTGCCTCCCCCTGCGCAGTATGAGATGATGCCTTTCAGCATCTTCCTATATTGCTGCTGCCCAATATAGGTGTTTCCCATAGTCTGGGAAACATACCAGTGGGGATTCGAATTGGCCACCTTCTGCTTGTTAGTCAAGCATTTCCTTGCTGTGCCACTTAAGGTGACACTGCACACTCATAACAGAAAGAAATTCTAACATAAGCATTCTGATAAGCCAACAATATTTATTAGCTTATCATTCTATTAGCTTATCTTTTTTGTGCACATACAAGAATAGTCTAGTTATCTGATGAATAGAATTCAAGAGCCCATATTGAAAGGTAACTACAGACACAGACACACACACATATCACAGTACTGGACCTCCAGAATAAGCAATACAAGTGGGGACCTAAAACAACTCACAGTTATATGGAGAGGGGATGGAGGGGTGGATACTAAACATGGGTCCAGCTATCACATTACACTTGCACACATGTATGCATGCAGAACAATGTACACATCTTCCTTCTCGCACATCTAGTTCAAGTACTCTGACATCCATTACACAGAGCATTCCTGTGAATGCAATTACAACAGCCATAGGCAGTGCTTCTCAAAGTGATAATTTGATTTCTGTGAGTGCTGAGGCTCATAGCACTTCACAAATCCTTGACAGGAGGTGGTGTCTATCAATATTTTTGCACCAGGTGGGCTTCCCCTTCCTGCACCCTATGTTCCCCTTTACAAGTATAGGGGATTCCCTAACCTGAGCTTTCCCTTCCTATACTGTAATATTTTTTTCCCCTTTTCATGCATTTTTGTTTTTAACTTCTTTTAATTGCATTCATTTCAATTCTTTTCCCCCCTTTTTCGGGCTTATTTCCATTCTCTCCCCCACCTCCATTCATTTGTGTGTATGAGGGAGGGGATTTTATATAGATTTCATATAGATAGAGCCAGTGTGGTGTAGTGGTTGGAGTGCTGGACTAGGACCGGGGAGACCCGAGTTCAAATCCCCATTCAGCCATGATACTTGCTGGGTGACTCTGGGCCAGTCACGTCTCTCTCAGCCTAACCTACTTCACAGGGTTGTTGTGAGGAGAAACTTAAGTATGTAGTACACCACTCTGGGCTCCTTGGAGGAAAAGCAGGATAGAAAATGTAAATAAATTAATAAATGTAATAACACAAGAACCCAAGGTTTTTGTATTCCATGTTACATATAATACATGCATTCTTATGATGTGGATATGTTCGGGAAATGGGGAGGACACAATGCTCAGAGGCAGCACACATGCTTTGCATTGTGGGAGACCCCAGGTTCAGGTAGCAGAGCAGAAAAAGCCCTTTGCCTGAGTCACATGAGAATTTCTGCCCATTAGTGTAGACAGCACTAAGTATTCTGGACTAATTTTCTGACAGCATAAGGCAGTAGGTATGTGCACAGAACCAGTTATCCCAGTGCGGTTTGGATCTGGACTAAATTTGAGCCACCCCAGGCAGCTCAGGTTCAGCTGATTTGTGGAGTGACCAAATGGCCTCTCTGCATGTGCAGAGATGAAAATGGGCTGCAGCTGGCCCAGATTGTCATTTGGGAGGCCAGTGGGGTGGTTGGAAGAGACCCTGCCACTGTCTCCCAAGTCTCTACCTCAGCAGCCGCTGCCACCGCCACCCCCCCCCCCCCGCCGCCAGTAGGGCTTTGTTTAAAGGAAAGGGAAAGCCTTTTGGACACCCCTGCTGCCACTTTAAAGGTAAAAGAAAGCCTTTTTAGGTTCGGGAATCCCCTGTACTTGTAAAGAGGAATCTGGCTTTGACCACCTAAACCAGGCCAGTTTGATGCTGAGCCTGGCTCACACATCCCTATAAGACAGTGAGCATGAAAAATCCTGCTAATCACCTGTGCAGAAGAAAGATACCCGCATGATCTTGTAGCAAGCATTTTTAATGTACTGGGATACAACTGAAAGATACTGAAGATTTTTTCATTGTCTTTATACATTTATTAAACACCCCAAAGAACTCGATAAAGTCTAGTATTCCCTCACATTTAATTTTTGTGGGTATGCTCCTTTACAGAGAAAACATCTTGGCTACAATGAAGCTAACCATTAGGGGATTTCTATCTTATTTCTTTGTCCCAATACCTTTAAAACAGTACAAAATATTGATAATATTCTCCACTTTAAGTCACAGAGTTATAAACATGAGGCTATATCCAAGGTAGAAATTTTAATATAAGCATGATGCCACTACAGTGTAATAAATTTTTGAAGCCTGAATTATGACATGAGTTATAGCAATAATATACTTCTGCTGTGGAATTAATTTTGCATTGTACTTATATTAGTTGTTGTCCTAGATATAGATTACATTTTGCCAAGACAGGTAGTAAACAACATGTTAATGGATGGATATCCTGCTTTTAATTTTAAAAATTCACTTTACTTTGTGCTCAAGGCTTCTCCCCACCACCACCACTTTTGAAAATGGACTTATTTAACTGGACCTTTATAAAATGATGTCAGGTAGGTCCCATAAATACTTAGTTTTAGAATCTCATTGTTCAAACTCTCTCACTGTTCACAAGCATCAAACTAAAATTTGCTCATGATACTTAAATTCAATGGCTAACATGATGCACAGCAAAACAGCTCCATAACACTGCACCCTGAGGCTACTGTAGAACCCTGCTGCTGCTCTCAATGAACGGTTTAGGAAGCACTGCTTCTGGAGTTTCCCCCATTGTCGCTAATGAGGGAAAGCGCTACTGCTCATTCCGGAAGCGCTACTTCTTGTTCCGAGCACTCTTGAGGCTTGCTTTGAAGTCTGCAGCAGCCCCAGACCACAGCATTACAGAGCTCTAATACTCTGCAGCATCTTGGCCACTGTGAATATATTATCCTAAATCCAATGGTTCAATGAGCCTGGGAGTGGTTGTGAATACAATAAACAATGTCCTGACTAAAGCTATGTGTATGCGGCCAAAACAACTACACATGCTGCAGTAGCATCCTTACTTCTGACATGTGTGTGCAGGGGGCACATTTTTTGCCAAACTTTCCTTCACATAGAAGCACTCTGCAGTGCAAAAATATGTCCCAGAGGGTTGCGCAGCCCTCTGTAAAGAGTGCTTCTGGGGGGAAGGGGAGATAAGCAAAAATCACACACACACACAAATCCCCACACATCAGAAGTAGGAATGCCACTGTTGTGTGCATGCTGCTGCTGCTGCTGCTGCTGCTTCTTCTTCTTCTTCTTCTTCTTCTTCTTCTTCTTCTTCTTCTTCTTCTTCTTCTTCTTCTTCTTCTTCTTCTTCTTCTTCTTGGCTTCACATGTGCAACTTTATTGGAAGCCAAAAGGTTTCCAGCTTTATCTTTAAATTCTAACTTTAGTAGCAAATCCATGGAATCACTAAATAGCTTCTTAACCAATTGGATGATCAGGAGGTGGCTAAAAGAAGACAGAGGATTTAGTATGTGGATGTGCATGTGTGTTTATGATAGGCTTACCTAATAGGAATTAAAATAAAATAGGGCTGTTCTCAAAACCATTAATAGTTTGGGAGCTGTGTATGCTCCAATTTTCTGCTCATGTGTGAATCAGGGGAGGAGCCACCATTGGGCTAATGGGTTCAAAGAACCCAGGCCGCTGACCAATCAGGGGCCACATCTCACGGCCCCAACATGCCCCCCCCGCATCTGACGTCAGATGTGGAGAGGCTAGTTTAGCTCCTGAGCTGGGGCCACGTGGCCCCTTCGGGAGCTAAACAAAGGCTGGTGCTGTGTTTGCAGTGCCAGCTAGGAGCAGCTCTTCCCTGCAAAGTAGGGATGTGCACGGTCCGGAGAAGTCCGGACCGGCACCGAAGGGGGGCCTTGTTTTTAGGGCGGGGAGGGCTTGCTTAGCCCTCCCGCCTCCTTGCCCCCGCCAGCGCCCGTATTTAACATTATAGGGGCGCTGGAAACCAGCCGCCCCCCCCCCCGCCGCCACCACCGCCGCCGCCGCGAAATCACTCTTAAAAACATCCAGCCCTCCCTCCCTCCCAGCTAGCTGCCCGCCCGCCCACCCACCCACCCACCCAGTCGCTCACCCGGTCGGTAGATACTAAGCGAGAGGAGCTCCGGCACAGAGCTCCTCTCGCTAGGAAGGCCTCCGGGAGAATGGTGGCTTGCGCGCGCGCGCATGCGCGCGCCGCAAACCATGCCGTTCTCCGGAGGCCCGGTCTACCCGCCGGGAAAGGGCCGGGTAGACCGGGCCTCCGATCGCTGGGTAGACCGGGCCTCCGCGCGCAAGCCACCATTCTCCCGGAGGCCTTCCTAGCGAGAGGAGCTCTGTGCCGGAGCTCCTCTCGCTTAGTATCTACCGACCGGGGTGAGCGACTGGGTGGGTGGGTGGGGGGGCGGGCGGGCAGCTAGCTGGGAGGGAGGGAGGGCTGGATGTTTTTAAGAGTGATTTCGCGGCGGCGGCGGTGGCGGCGGCGGGGGGGGGGGGCTGGTTTCCAGCGCCCCTATAATGTTAAATACGGGCGCTGGCGGGGGCAAGGAGGCGGGAGGGCTAAGCAAGCCCTCCCCGCCCTTAAAGATATACCCCCCACCCGGACCCGAACCAGCCCAGTCCGAACCGGTCCGGCAGTTCGGCCATTCTTTGGAATGGCCGCCGGACCGGTTCGGGCACACCACTACTGCAAAGGCAGGAAAGAGCTGCTCCTGGTTGCGCGCTGCGAATGCAGCACCAGCCCAAGTAGCTCCTGAAGGGGCTGCACGGCCCCTTCAGGAGTTAAAAGGCAAAAGGCAGGGAAGAGCCGCTCCTGGACTGTGCTGTGAAAGCAGCTCCGGCCTTAACTTAACTGCTGAAGGGGCCCCTTTGGCAGTTAAAGGGCAACTCTCCTGTCCTGGGCTGAACGGAGCCTCTAGGCTCCCTTCAGCCAGACCACGCCTCCACACCTGACGTCAGATGCAGGGGCATGGCTAGTCCCTGCGTCTGATGTCAGATGCGGGGGCAGGGTCAGCGGGGCCACCACGGCGGCCACACACAGGCCGCCAGTGGTCCCGCTCCGCCATTGGTGTGAGTTAAAAACAAGATCAGAGGTGCTGGCAGTGATCATGTGCGAAGCAGCAGCTGGGTGGGACAGCTTTTCTTCCAACCTTGTTAAAGACCTGGGTACAGCTTCTGGGTTAGAGGGGCCATCCTACCCAGCTGCAGCTTAGCACATGATCACTGCCAGCACCTCCATCCTCCTTTTTAACTCTCACACGCGCAGAAAACGGGAGTGCCCACAGCTTTTGTACAAGGTTTCTCCTACCCTATTCATAATCATGTGAAACAGCCTGACAAATAAGGACAGTTGGCAATCCAAGGGAGACGAAGGTGAGGTACAATTACACCCTAGAAAAGAAGGGTGTGAGAGAGAGTTGCAATGCCAAGATAAATATTAAATAGTGTATTGTGTAGCTGTTTTCAAGAACAAATTTGTCATCAATTTGAAGATGTTCCCACTGAGTAATTTGATGACTATGCTGACCTATTGCCTTGATAGCCATCAACTGACTAGATCTAGTCATCATCAATATAGGAATATTTAAAGCAGGTATTTGGATTTTGTAAGATCAATTGTGTTTAATTGTAGAAGATATTGAGGCTTTCTGACGAGCAGCCCAGGTTAGGACAGCTAAGCCCAGGCTTTGCTGCCTGTGAGAACCACAGTGTGACAGAGCCTGCCAGTTAGCCAAGCTTAAGGGTGCTAGCAGAGCCATAACCCAGACTAACTGCTTGTGGATCAGCGCCAGCTGCTTCCGACGGCTGATCTGTCGCTGGAGGGATCCCCACAATTTACCATGCACTCACACAGTGCATTGTGGGATTTCTGGGGGCCAGGGTGACACGTCCCAGCCCTGAACCTCCATGCTGCCTGGGGCATCAGCAGCTCATCTGAGTGCATGATGCACATGCCCAGCAACTCTCCTAGGTCATCTGTGGGGAAGATAAGCTGCTGCAGCCTTCCCCGCTGCCTGCACTCATGACCTCTCACAAGATCGTGAAAAATGGCTCATTATTGATTAGGATGATTATTATTTATTATTTATTTAGTGCTACCCATGTGCATAGCATTTTAGAGTATGAAGACAGATCCCTGTCCCTTAGGGCTCACAATCAAAAATTACGCGGGCAAATACTTGCAAATGATCTTGACAAAAAGTAAGAGATTTTCCAACAGCCACATCTACAACTAAGTTTTATCTATTCTAAACTTGAAACCTTCTCTATAGCATTATAGAAAATCTGGAAACAGATATCGAACAGAAGGCTAACTGAGATTATGAACAGACAACTGTTTGGCTCATTATAAAGTCAGATGTGTTCTATGGCATTTGAGTGGACAGCAGAGATGCTGACATTAACACATGGCTCATTAGAAATGAATTTGAGCTTGGCCTTTTATTCTACTTACTTCACTTAAAACAAAGCACCTAATATATACCGGAATCTCCTGAAAATGCCAGTGTCATTTCTTTTCATGCATGCAGGCACAATTTAAAGCAGAGGTAGCATACATCCAACATTTTGGAACGATTAGGAACTCAGTTTTGTTTCAGAGACTGGGGATATATTCATTACACAGCAAGAGAGAAGATCAAGTTCATTTTAATCTCCTTTGTTCCTGACAAAAAGCATGGAATGCTTGGCTTTCTATTTGCCCCTGCTATTTATCACACTGCAGAACTGAGAGCAAGGCAGTGTCATTATACTGCCCCATTCAGAATCATTATGCAGAATTAGGGTTCTGTTATACAATCTCTGTTATAAACAGTGGGAGCTTTTAAAAATAACAGCCATTTTGATTTATGATGGCTTCAAACAATCCTGCCACAATTCACCAGCTTGAAATCCTATTGATATCAATGGAAAAGTATTAAGAAAATGCTTAATCTCTTCCTCTGGAATCAATTCAACTTAGAAGTGCTTAGTGACTGGATTGTACCCTTGATTGAAGTTCCCAGCCTGTACAGAGGAATCTCCATGGAATTCAAGAGAGATTCCTTCAGCCAAATGATGAAGACCATGATGACGACAACAATGACAATGATGACAACAACTATTACCACTACTGCATAATGTAAGCCTGACCCATCAATCCACCAATCGAGCCAATTTATAAACAGTTAAACTGAAGGGCATGACTGAGTTCTTTGAAGCAGTAAAGTTCTTTCTGGGCTATACCACTTCATGTGGTTGAATGCTCCTCTGTATTTTATTTTATTTTTTAATCCTCACACAGCTAAGGGGAGAAGGAATAGATGTAGAATAATGAATCCTGGCACAAACTCATACTTTGTGGTGTTGCATATGTCCCATCCAACTGTGAGTGGCATGGAAGTTTTAGGACTGGTTAACATAGTAATTGTAACACTGGCATGTGGTTAATTTGAAGAAACACTATATCGGAGAGACTGAACCCATGAAATATTCAGCTCTTATATTCACATATCTCTTCCTATTTCTGTTCATAAGCCTTCAAGGTTTTGGTATCATGCAATATCTAAGGGCCAGTCCTGACAACTATTAAATGGTTACCTATATGGGTCACAGATTATTTATGAATCCTGAATTTAAATCTGGTCTGCACAACATAAGGCCTGGGGGCAGATCTGGCCTACAGGGACTTTTTTTTTTGCTGGCCCCCAGGTAGGAATATCCTGCAGCAGGAGTCATGAAGAATTCTTGGCCTGTCTGCTGATGAGTAGTGGCATCTCAATGCAGTTGGCTGCTTGAGAGCAGATGTCCCTCATCCCCGCGCTGGAGCCCACTGACACCTTCCTTCTTTTCCCTCACCTTTCCTCCTGACTCCAGCCTTTTGCCTCCTTACTTTCATTAATATTTTGAATAATTAATTTTAATGCAATAATTAGTGTGCTGTAAATTGACCTTGGCCCCCACACACCAACTCATGGTTGGTTCCTTCCCATCAGGGCATTTGAGTTGTGCACCCCTGATTTAAAGTAAAGCTAAAATCTTCACTCTGCTCCTGCCCTATCCAGGTGATTGCTAGAAAAGGAGCTCTTCCTAACAATCCACATGAAAGGGCTTGAAGGGACAGGAGAAGAAGCCTCAAAAAGCTTACTTCTCTCACAGACGATCTCTATCACTTTGCTGGGTGGGTGGATTGCCCACCCAGACGATTGACAGCTGCTGCTGGCAGTGGGAAGTTTTGGGGCCAGGAGACCCCCAGAACTCCCATAATGCACCATGTAGGTGCACAGTGCATTATGGGGATTCCCCTGATGCCAGCTGGGAGCCCTGCAGTCTCCCAGCCCCAACTGCAAGCAACTGAGGCTGGTAGACGATTAAAATAATTGGGCTAAGGGAGCATTTGCTCCCGTAACCTTATTTTAAAGGCGGACTCCAGAGACGGGATTGCTGCTGGGAGCCATGTGGCTCCCAGAGTTTCTGGTGATCATCTTTCTTGTCTTTCTTAGCCTGGTTTTGGCTGATCTTCAGAACAGCCTCAAGAGCAGCTCATGCCAGAGCCTGGGGGAAGGCAAGTTCTGCTGGGCGAGGTGCTGGATGTTCGTCTCTGCTCCTCCACGCGATTTCTAGAAAAGAGCTGCTCATCCTTGTGGCTCTCGGGCTAGCAGACTGAAGCCCCAACAAAGGGAAGATTATTTGGATATTCCCTACAAGTTTAACAAAATGGGCTAACTAACCCAGAGCAGAAAGAGACATTTCTCAGCAGCAGCTTGGTGTGCAGACCACAGCAGCATCCTGGTGTAACAGCAATAGCTTGCTTGGAAGGACTTTAAGACCACCTATCGAGAGAGGCTCTTTCTTTGGGGTTGGCTATTTGGATGTGTGTGGTCAGGATTGCTGTCAGTGGCTTGTCTAAAATCTGTGGGGCCATCTCCTCTGGGTTGACTGAGGAGGTGTCTAGGATCACTTCAGGAGTGGGGAGAGGGCAGGGTGAGGATTGATAAGAGGGGCTCTCACTTTGGGCTTGCCTCATCTAGGAAGCCTTATTTAAATTTTCTCCCCCTCTTTCAACTCAGAGGGTGGCATCTGGGTTTTAGTGGTTCACTAGGCCCAGGATTGGTGTGAGCATTCTTGGGTATGAGATGGGGAGGATTGCTGCCTGGCTGTGGTTTCATGTATGATCAATGGCCCTATATCAGTTGGATGGATTGATGGATTGATGGCTGATGGATTGATTCTTTGCAGAGGCGTATCTAGGGAAAATAGCTACTAGGGCAAGCACTGAAATTGCGCCCCTGTCCAAGCATCTGACACCCATCTTTGAGATAACTTTACCATAATATCAGCTGGAAAATACAAGTCAGGCTCATTAATCTTTTAATATTTCAAAAACTATTTTAGCAGTGGACTTAGCAGTTGTACACTGCCCAGAGCCTTTGGATGGGGTGGTCTACACATTAATTAATTAATTAATTAATTAATTAATTAATTAATTAATTAAAAGCTATCCATTAAAGGGTGGCCAAACCAGAGGGGTTATTAATTTAAGCCAATAATTGAAAATAAGCGACCAAATGTGGTCTTCAAATGGGAATAAACCAGTCTCAGTTCTCAGTAAAGCATTCGGTACACAGCATGGTACACCAAGGATAGATCTAAGAAACCTGGACTGTACAGCCTTTAGAGAATGAAAATATGGGTATATACAAATTTGAGCACCATGCAATAATTGAGATGTTACCTTACACTGAAAGGCTTTCACTGCTGTTGGTATATATTTACCTCCCCTGGGAAAGTAGAATCTAGACAGCGCGGTTGCATTTCTATGTGCACTTGTCGTGACATGAGCCACATGAGCCTTCTAGGAGCCATTTGATTGGAAAACCATCCCTAGGTATCTGTAGTTTTAACCTGCTCTATTTCTTGACCATTAATCTGCCATCTAACCCCTGCTAACTTGGCAAAGAGGCACCTTTTAACCTGGTGATTCTCTTTATTTAGCAGGGGGAGAATAACTGGCCCTATCCACCCTAAGTACAGTATCTCCAATAACTGTTGCTGGTGTGTATCTTATGTTTCTTTTTAGATTGTGAGCCCTTTGGGGACAGGGAGCCATCTTATTAATTTATTTATTATTTCTCTGTGTAAACCACCCTGAGCCATTTTTGGAAGGGCGGTATAGAAATTGAATTAATAATTATAGTGGTTGTTGTTTACACAGTCAGACAGGTGTTATTGACTGGTTTGTTTTATCCAGACATCGAGTCCTTCCCAAGGACCTGGGATGGCTGAATCTTATTGTCAATTTTGTTGCTATTATTATAGATATTGTCACAGAATATAGGCTGTTCCCAGTAAAGTTGCTTTTTGTAATTGGCTGATGGTGATTTCTGTGGCCCCTGTGGTGTTGAGGTGCTCTTCAAGTTGTTTTGTAATTGCACCTAGGGCGCGAATTACTACTGGGATTATTTTGGTCTTCTTCTGCCACAGCCTTTCAATGTGAATTTGTATTATTTCTATTTATTCTTCTTCTATTCTGCTATCACCTGTTATTGCTAAGTCGATTATTTTAACTTGTTTTTCTTTCTTCTCGACCACAGTTATATTTGGTGTATTGTGTGGTAGGTGTTTGTTTGTGGTCAGAAGTCCCATAATATTTTTGCATCTTCATTTTCTACAACTTTTTCAATTTGATGGTCCCACCAATTTTTGGCTATAGATAGCTTGTATTTTTTGCAGATGTTCCAGTGTATCATCTCTGCTACCTTGTCATGCCTTTGTTTGTAGTCAATCTGTGTGATCTTTTCACAACAGCTGATTAGGTGGTCCACGGTTTCATCTGCTTCTTTACAAAGGCGGCACTTGCTGTTTGTTGCTGATTTTTTTACTTTTGCTCTTATTGCATTTGTTCTTAGTGCCTCTTTGCACTAGACCACCACTCACTCTGGGCCACCCCAGCACCCCATAAGTGGCTTTAATGTTTTTCTACATAGGGAAGAATGCAGGTTTCAGCAGCCCCATAAATGCACTTGCGGGGTGCTGGGGTGGCCCAGAGCAAGGGTGCCAACCACCTCCATGGGTTGCTAACCCATGGGGTCCTGGGTTTTGTTGTTTCTGAAGTGTTCTGAGTGTAGATTCTTTGGTAGCATATAAGATTTTCAATGACAAACCATGAATCCACTCTCATTGCTAACCTTAAAGACACATAAACTTCAAAAATCTCCTAAAAATCAGCCTTTTGCCCAATTCCTTTCAAATAATTCTGATAGCTACCTGGCCCCCCTTGGGAACTACCACCCACCACACTCTGCTCTTGGACACCCCTTTCCCCCTGACATGAAGCTATACATTTGCTGACACCTCCATGCTTCTTAATGGAGAAAAACCTTAAAGTCGCGTAAACTTCAAAAATCACTTAAAAATCAGCCTTTTGCCCAATTCCTTTCAAATAATTCTGATAGCTTCCTTGCCCACCTTGGGAACTACCACCCACCATACTCCACTCTAGGACACCCCTTTCTCCCCGATGTGAAGCTATACATTTGCTGCAATCCTCATTATTCTCTATGAGGAATTCCAAATTAATTTTAAAATTCACCAATAATCAGAGGAGTGTCCAATTGCCTTGGAACTTTGTGGATAGTAGGCACCCCTGGTTGTCTACCGCCTACCCCACTTTTGTGCCCCTAGGTGCTCCACAATAGGGATATGGGCTGGTTCGGGTCCTATTATACCCTATGAGAAAAATAATTAAAAATATTTCAAATATTCATAAAAAATCATAGGGGTGTCTGATTGCTTTGGGGTTTGCATGATTGTTGGCACCCATGGGTGCTCCACAATAAGGAATAATGGGCTGGTTAGAGTCCCATTATATCCTATGAGAAAAAAATAGAAATAATTTTCAAAAATTCATAAAAAATCGTACGAGTGTCCGATTGCTTTGGGGTTTGGGTGGCAGGTACCCCTGGGTGCCAGCTACCATCCTACCAATTCTTGGGTGTCTGAACTGGTTCAAACTGGTTCAAACCGGTTCAAATCGGTTTGAGCCAGTTCGAATTTGAACCGAACCAGGGGGAGGTTAGAGCAAAACCAAAACTGAACCACCCCCTCCTGGTTCGAACCTGGCTTGAATTCAAACTGAACCAGGCAAACCGGTTTTGTGCACATCCCAACTTTGTTCTGTTATTTCTGTATCTGGGTGCTTCTCTTTCCAAATTTGGTACATTCTTTTAAAATAACCTCTTCTATTTAGACTAGACTTGTAATAGCAGATCATTATTTCCTTGTTGGCATTTTTCGTATATTTTTTCTGGTTAAGCAATGTTTCTTCCAATAACCTTGCAGTCTCCAGCCCTGGTTTCTCAACTGAAGAGCCTGAGTCCTGTAGCCCACTTGCCACCAGATGTCCAGGGACTCCAGCACCTGGCACGGTCCTTGTTGACCCGGGTGACGACCGATCCTGTATAGATTTATTAAAGTTACATCTCACCATATTGTTGATGGGAGAGGCATTCTTTGTCTGGCTCCTCTGGTGAGACCTGTCCAGTATGGTTGGACCTCTAGCTCTCGCCTTCCTCAGAGCACGCAAGCCCCACAACCATGCCAAGGTAGTGCCTCACTGGGGGCATTATTATTATTATTAGTGGGACCACAACATTGAAAAAGTTGTAGAACCTTTGGGACTTTCGACTTGTAGAACTAGTGGGACTTCTGACTACAAACAGACAAACATCTGCCACCAGATACACCAGATATAACTGTAGTTATATGAAGAATATTCTGAAACTGCAGCTTGTGCAACATGTGGCAGCTAGGATTTTATCCAGAGCTGCCTGTTGGGATCATATTACATCCCTTCTGAAAGAGCTTCACTGATTACCAATTTGTTTCCAGGTCCAATTCAAGGTACTGGTTTTGACCTTCAAAGGTCTGAATGGTTTGGGCCCTGTATATCTGAAGGACTACGTGCTCCCAAGGATTTCTGCCCACTTGACAAGGTCATTGGAGGGGGCTCTGCTCTGTGAGCTGATGGTGAGAGAGGGTCAGCTATTGATCATGCTGGACACAGCCTTCTCCGTCATTGCCCCCAGACTTTGGAATGCTCTCCAGCTGGCATCCTCTCCTCAGCCTCCATCACATTTTTTTAAGAAAAGAAGTAAAGACATAGTTCTTCATCCAGGGTTTTATATGAAAGTGCAGTTTTTACTGCTGGTGCTTTGTGTTTTTTGTGTTACTATGTATATAGATTACAGTTTTATATAGGTTTTTAAACTTTTAAATAGAGATATATAATATTTAATTTCTGGAATTTTTGCATTGTGTGCATTGTTTTCATTATATTGAAACATTATTCATTATATTGCAAACTGCTTTGGGATTATTTTAAT
The DNA here is from genome assembly GCF_027244095.1 of Hemicordylus capensis. NCBI lineage: Eukaryota > Metazoa > Chordata > Lepidosauria > Squamata > Cordylidae > Hemicordylus > Hemicordylus capensis. Next base: position 60,759,617 of record NC_069657.1, read on the forward strand.
GAAAAGCAGTATAGAAATCAATCAACTCAATCAATCAACCTAACTTGCTCACACTCTGTCACCACATGATTTCATTATGAAGTTTCAGGAAGTGTGCTTGTGATCTCGACTACCTCTGTCTCCTTTTGCAATATTGTGGTGGTTGGGTTTTTTTTTTTGGGGGGGGGGGGGTTGCATGTTTGACCTCACAATATTTTAAAGAATGCAATTGAATTTTACCTCAAGGTTATCAGAAGCAATTTCCCAAGCAGTGTGAAAATGGAAATTAAAAACCACCCTAGTATAATGGTCCTCCTGTACCAAATGATTATACATGACTTCTTTTAAATCAGTTAACAAAACAGTTGGATGTCAACTTTAATATACTGTAGTAGTGAACTGGCGAACCTAAGAGCAATAACAGGGCTGAAGATGTATTCAATTAGAACACAAAATAATCATGAAGAAAGCAAGAACAAGGTACATATATTCCATGACAGAAGCAAAACACAAATTTGCCAATAAATCATTTTTAGATTGAGTTATAGGGCCCAGTGTTCTGCAATAATGCATTTGACTTGGATGAGGTTTCTCTAGGAATAAATGACATTTCCTCAAGCTACCATAGTGTTTCAATTTTCCTAACAATTTCTACAACGGAACATATACCTTAGGCATATACATATACCATTTCACCTAGGGTATGCCAGATTGCTTGGCTTTAAGAAGCAATGCAGCTCAAATATCTAAATTCAGCGATGTTGTTTCCCAGAGATACTAACACTTGACAGACAGAGTTTGGATAGTAAAGAGATGACTCTTGGCTGAGATAGCAGAGAGCAGAAGAAAGCCAAGGGGCATGCAAACATATCTGTCACTCCCTCTGATGTACACTTTGTTTCCACCCCCCTTTCTTCTTCATCATCGGCAGCATTTATATAGCACCATGGTACCATATACATAGTACTTTAAAGAGAATGATCAATAAATATTTTAAATGTGTTTGCTTTGGGTTTAGCTGTATTTTATTGTAGCTTTGTTTTGAATGTGTTTTTAATTTTATGTTTTCATGCTATTGTTTTTGTTTGTTTGTTTTGTAAGTCACCTGGAGAACAATCATTATGGGGCAGCCAATAAATAAAAATATTATTGTTGTTATTATTAAGCTATCTTCTACTATCTAATAAGTCTTGTCTACAATGACTGGCAGCAGCTGTTCATGCTTTTAGAGAGGGCAGAGTTGCCAACTAGGGACTTTTATAAAGGACACACAGCTATCTGGGGGGTCAAATTACTTTTTTTGCATTAGGAGGAATAGAGACTATTATAGGGACACAAGACCACTTGGGGTGGGGGCATGTGTTGCAATGCCCGAAGTTCTAGGGAGTAGCTGGAACATTTTGTTTGCTCAGAAGACTTAGTTCTCATGAGCAGCTTCTCTTCCTTTGTCTCCTTCCCCTTCCTACTGACCATCCATCCCATGGGGAAGCCAGAAGGAAGGTTCTTCTTCAGTGGCAGGGTGGAGAGCCACATGATGCAGGAGGATAGATAGGTGGGCCCAGCAGGTACAGCTTGCTTCCTTCATGTGGTGGAGGTGGTTGAGGCGGTGAGAAGTTAGCAGTTAGCTAACTAGCTTTATTCAATTAGAAGTTACCCCTGCTAATTGAGTAAACAGGCATCTTTTAAAGTGGTGAATCTCTTCTATTTATCATGGGAAGAGCAACTGGCCCTATCCAACCCCAGCACAGCATTTTCTTAACCGCCTAGAGACGAAAGTTTGGGGCAGTGTACAAATTTGATAAATAAAAAAAATTAAATTCCTTCAGTGGCTGATGCTGGTGTTACCTTGCATATCTTTTTAGAATGTGAGCCCTTTGGGGATAGGGGAGCATCTTATTATTTATCTTTCTATGAAAACCACTGTGAAATCTTCTACTGAAAAGTGGTATATAAATGTTCATAGTCGTAGAGAACAGCAAGTGAGTGGGAGACCATGCATGCACCACTGCACCAGCATGCAAAGGGGCTCGCTCAGTAGCTAGCTGGCTTCCCCGCCTCGAGCCAAGAGGTGAAGTTGATGTCCTGGATGGGGAGAGAAGGCTGGATGACCCATGAGGGACGAGGACAGAGGACTGTGTGTGGGGGGGTTAAACCTAACTAAATGAGGAATTTGCATTTAAGAAGCAGAGCCTTGAGAACTCAGCACCTTGAGAGTAGGGGAGCAGAGGTATATCTACAGAAAATAACGCCTGGGGCAAGCACTGAAATTGCACCCCTGTCCAGACATCTGACACCAGCTTAGAATAAAAACTACTTTGTTCCAGTAGGGTGGGAAAAGGTAACTTAGAAGGGAAATACAAAAACAAGCCCATCTCCCACACAAAATCAGCACAAAGCTCCTGTAAGAATTCAGCAGTAAACTGGGTTTTGCAACAGTCCCCAAAATTGTCACCTCCCTATTGATTGAGCCATCCATGATTGATCCCTACAGGGAGCACAATTAATTACAGCAGAGGTTTTCAAATGTGTGCCCTCTGATGTTGCTGGACTACAGCTCCCATCATCCACAGCCAAAAAAAAACCACTGTGGGTGATGGATGCTGTTGTCCAATACCTGGGGACCCCTGTCTGAGAACCCCCTGCACTGAACAACCGAGAAACAAAGAAATAATTACTTTGACATTTATTTTTTACATTTGTATTCCACTCTTCTTCTAAGGAACTCTGGGTGACATATATGGTCTCCCACATTTTAGTCTCAAACTTGAAAGGGGGATGCTCAAAAATTCAAAAATCTGATTCCCACATGCACCCTGAAGTAAAAGGTAAAGGTAAAGGTGTGCAGTTAAGTCGATTACGACTCCTGGCGCCCACAGAGCCCTGTGGTTTTCTTTTGGTAGAGGTTTACCAACCCTGAAGTGGTACAGTCCAATCTTCACCTCAGGGCAATACCACATCATTTTAATGAATATGTAGGCTAGAATATATAGGCTTAGCCTGCTCTCCCCACGAAACCGGGTCTCACTGATCATGAGACCCACCTCTAAGTGTATTTCTATACCTGCAAACTCCCATGCCTTATCCACTCCTGACCTGCAAACTGGTTGGGGAGGTACCCTGCTCCCCATTTGGTTGACACAGTCCTCTGTGGCTGGCCAATGGAAGCTTTGGCTGTGAGTTCTGTTGTTACAAGTTGCACATTGTGAGAAGACAGGGAGAGAGAGAAAGGAACAGCGATGCAGTGTAAGAGCGTGCAGGAGGAGCGATGCTTGTAGGCAACTGTAGGCAGTGTGTGGGGAAGAGAGCGAAGTGGCATGTTAGACCATTCTCATAAGTGGAGTCCCAGGCCTCAGCTCAGCTGAGAGAGCTTCCCCATCTCTCCTTATTGCATCATGTGCCTCTTGCCCTTTGCAGAACGGAATATTGCCAGCTGCTACTGTATTCTTTCTGCAACCTGCCTTTAAAATAAAAAATAAAAAATTGGTGTTCAAAAAAAAAATGACGTGTGTGTGTGTGTAGAGAGAGAGAAAACAGCATCCATGGTGTCCTAGGAAGACAAGAGAAGCCGGATCAAATTCTTTAGATTTGCCCTTTCCTACTAGAAGTTGGATGTACCTATAGCTGACGGCAGCGTACACTGTCACCCCCAGGCCCCCAGCCAGGCTGGCGGTGGCACTGTCCAGCAGCACAGTGACTCCTTCCATGGCTGTTCTGCTCCTGCAGCAGCAGCAGGGAAGGAAGTAAACGGAATCAAATGTCTCGCCCCTTGGAGGGCTATCTCCTGAAATTGCGGTGCAGCCACTTATGAGCTGGGCTGTCCACGGGGACTGGCACAACGCCTCTGCTGCAAGCTTCAATCAGCTCTGCTACTGCAAACCTGCGGACCGCCGGAGCCACGGCACGCGGTGAGCAGCGCGGGGCGTCCGGGCCCCAGAGGCAGAGGTGAGTGGCGGCACAGGGTGCCCTGACGTGGCGGTGAGCAGCAGGGTGACACTCGCTGCCCGTGGTGGCCCACAGTGGTGGAACCAGTGACCAGCACAGCTGTGCCGATGGCACTGAGTGGAAAGCTGTGGCACTGGCGTGGCACCCCCTTCAGTGGTGCCCAGGGCATGTGCCATGGCTGCCCTACCCTAGTTACGCCTCTGTAGGGGAGTGCACAGAACTGTCCCCGACAGTTTGGTTCAAATTAGAACTGAATTTGAACCAAACTGGTGGTCCATGAACTAGTTCATTAGAACGGGGGTGGGGTTGTTTCTTGCTGTCAAACCGGTTCAGCCTGGTTTGATTGCCTTTCTTGTAAAGGGGGGGTCTGTAGGATTGCCCCTTACAAGCAAAGACTCTCAATCATTATGAATGCAGAGAGATAATTGATAAACTTGGAAATTTGCTCAAAGAGTTAGGAACATGTAGTTTTGTTCTGGGAGTGATAAGGTAGGCACTGCCCCCCGTACAATTTCCAAATTTTCAAAGGACCTCATAATCCTTCTCGCTGTTGGGATCCTATGAAGCAGTTTGAGGGTGAGGTGGGGGTGTGGGAGAGAGGGTGCCTTACCGGCAAATTTATGTTGTGATGTAAATGACCTCCGCACAAACGTAGAGGTCACACAAATGGCCTCTGTGCATGCACGGGAGAGGGGTCAAAATTGGACTGCCTGTTGGCCCACGGTGTGGGGGAAGCACCGATCGGGCCAAGAGGTGCCGCCGAGCTGCCGCCACTACTGAGGAGCCACTGCTGCACTGCTGGCAGTAAGATGCCCACTTGCCCACCCCCACCACTCAAACCCCTTTATAGGTAGGGAATCTCCTTAGTTTGAACCAGTTTGGTTCAAACTAAGTCTGGGCTGGTTTGAATCAAACCCAGTTTGATTCGAACCAGTTCTGCACCCCCTTACTAGACAGCAGATGAAGCAGACATACAGCTAAGCTCACTTGGTCACTGCTTCATAGTGGTGAGCTGTATTTATTCTCAAATTATCCAATTTTTATCAAAGTGTGTGTGTGTAAAGGAAAGGTTGTGCCATTTAGTTGGTGTCAATTCCTGCCGACCACAGCGCCATGTGGTCTTCTTGGTAGAATACAGGAGGGGTTTACCATTGCCACCTTCCACACCGTATGAGATGTTGCCTTTCAGCACCTTCCTATGAATGAACCTGGAACTTTCTGCATACAAACATGTGCCCTGCCACAAAGCTACAGCCCCTCCTCAAGGACATGTCCCTGATGTTTACCATCTAGAAAACAACACATGAGTGGGGAAACCAGAGGAAATGGAGGGAAATGGAGACAGAGATGTACGGTAGCAAGGCCAGGCCAATGAGGAGTTCATAAGGTACATTCTAGAAACAGTACAGACAGGAAGTGCAGACAGGACATCAGTATAGGTTTGTAAGAGGTGTCTCATGTGGTCCAAACAAGAAAGGTAAAGGATTTTGGCAGTGTGCTGAATAGAAGTTCAGCATTGTAACCTTACTCGTCTTAGCTGTAGCAATGCAAACTAGACTGTGCCAAATGTTTGCAAGTCAACATGTTTAGCATGAATATAATGCTTTCAAAATATTCTCTGAAAATCGCCTCCTGCTGCTCAGTTGAAATCTGCTTCTATAAAAAGAGGTTAAGTCTGGGGACACTTCATGCTGCCATATTAAGATATAAAACGAAACTACAGCTTAGCATTTTCGTGTATGAGCAGGCATGGGCTTTGGGCACACATGCTTCCCTTCTTTTTCAAGTTCATGTGGAAGGGGAAAGAGATGTAAAGCTTCCATTCATGATTTGGAACAAACTGCAGTTTCTTGATTGATCTCAGTATGGGAAACTGCAGTTTATTCAAACCAGAGTTAGGTCATTAACTATTTTTGATATCCAGGTTTCCAAAAAAAAAATTATATGAACCAACAATTGTTTCCTGTATTCAGATGGTCACCTATTGAACAAAAACAGGTTTCTTGCCACTAGCTTTGAGCTAATTGAAAAGCCAATAATAGCCTCCTTCCTTTTCATTTTCTATGTCTGTTAAGTCAAAATTAATTAAAAACAAGTTTTAAATCTCTTCTGTCCGTTTTCTCTTTTACGGTTGACATTGAATAACTGACATTTACAAACTTCTTGATAATTAGTAGTACTTTCAGTCTTTGATTTTTAATCAACATGCCACATTTCCCTATGTTCATTTTAATAATACCACAGCTGTTTACCTTTATCTAGTTCACACTTTACTCAGCAGGTATAGACACAAAGCTCTTACCACTAGACTTGGAAATAAAAATAGTCACTTAAATAACTTTTAAGTAATTTAACTAATTAAGCCTTTTAATTAGATTCATAGTTTAAATTTTTCATGCTGGTTTTAAATGATTTTAATGTTATTAATTTTAATGTTTAAATGATGTTAATTGTTTAATTGATTTAGTTTTGATTTTAATTGTTTGTTTTTATTTTGATGTAAACCGCCCTGAGCCATTTTTGGAAGGGTGGTATATAAATCAAACAAACAAATGAACAAACAAACAAACCTGATTTGAACAAAAACACAATATCAACCAAAGCCAAAATCCAATTATCACTATAAATGCTCATATGAGAGATTCTCTCATAAACTCTCAGAAGTTCATCTAGCTCATGCTCCTAAATTTTAAAGACTTGCAGTGAGGGCCAGATTAGATAAGAACATAAAATGAGGCGCTTCACATGATTGGTGTGAAACGCCTGAGAGGGTTCTGCAGGGAGAGCAGGCTTAGCCCACTATCCCCACAGATGAGCCGCCGCTTGTAGCTGGGCGGCCAGATCAGCCACCCACACGACTGCCGGCTCCATCACAGAGCCGACAGGGGCGGCGGTGATTGGGGGCCACATGGCCCCCGGAAGTTCCAGGATGCCTGCGCAAGCATTCAGGGCATCCTAGAGAGACCCCCAAGCCTGGGAGGCTGCTTGAAGCCTCCTGGCGGGGGTCTCCTTGTGTGTTGCTGTGGCATGGAGCCATGCCATGGCAGCACACGATCCGAAAACCCGGGCTAGCTGCCAGAGAACCACGGGGCTCGCCCACTGGTTCTCACGATGGGGTAAAACCAGGCTGAACTTCTTTAGCCCGGTTTTTCCCCATTGTGAGAATAGCCTCAATGTTGCATAGATCTTTTGTCCAACTTTTTTTTGAATTTTTTTTTAATCTTTGAGTGGAAGAAGAGGACGAAGAGGAGGACTGTTTAACCCTTTTATTTTCTGTCATCTTCCTAATTCAATTAATCTTTATTAATACAGCCAATGGCCAAAATTACATAAATTTACATTAAAAAAAGAAGAAGAAGGTGAAGAAATATAACTAAATCATAAAAAAGGAACAATTACTTAGAATTAACAGCTTCAGTCTGAATCACACTACTAATGTAACAAAACTTAGCAACCATAAGTAATTTGCCTCTATTACTATCTGTGAACAATTTTTTTTTTAAATCATTATCTGACAGTCCTGGGTGTAAATTAAGTTGGGGTAGAATGTGTTTGGACCTGATATCACTGTAAAATTGCAGTACAGGATAACATGGGCTGTTGTTTCAATTTCTCCTGAACCACATGGGCAGGCACGTTCTTGATAGGGAATACCTTGAAATCTCCCTTGCAACACTGCAGTGCCCATACCGTTGCAGCGAGCAAAAGTCATAGCCCTATGAAATTTAGGCACAGTAGGCAAATATAAGTATCTAGCAGGAGAGTAATTTGCACCATCTTCCTAACTGAAAATGCCACAATTTCCTCTTAAGCAATGTTTACCCAGCCGAGGAGAGTGGGGCAAGTTCCCCTCCTGTTAAGGGTTTTCTCCTCCTGTCATTCCTATGCTCACATTTGAGTCCACACTAGGAAAAATAATTATTTGTTTATTTTATTTTATTTTACATATTTTTATACCTCCCAAAACTTACGTCTCTGGGCAGTTTACGAGCAGAGATGGAGAGATGGGGTGGAGATATTTTCAAGCAGGGATGCCTGATTCCCCTTGTCACTCCTAGCACCACCTATAGTTGATGGGACATTCACATTTCTACTCAGTTATGAAGCTCATTGTGTGGCTTCAGGCAAGTCACTGAATCTGACCCTAACCGATCTTGTTGCGGGTTATGAGGTTAAAACAGATATAATTTGTGGAGAACATTGCTCTCTGAAAAGTGCAATCGAAATAATAACAATTTGTGCAACAAGCGGTCACACCCAGGATTCTCAAAGATGATTTTAGTGACCCTACATTTTCCCCCCTTAGATGTAAAAGCAATGAAAGAGGCATCAGATTTTAGACTTTTCTATTTCTTACTGGATGCTGGTAATTCAAAACTATAAAAGTGTGTTTTTGAGAGATGAGGTCCAGAAAGTGCCTCAAAGATTTGCTCAGCAAATGGGTCATATATTGATTTTCTTGTTATAAAAGCGAGATGTCGCTTTCCCTATAACATAACAGTGTAATGCACAAATGGGGACAATAAAAAGACACAGGCCAGAAGCTTGGCAGCAGAGCCATCTTAATGGCTAATGTTCTACAGCCTCACCAGCAGCCATTTCAGTATATGAGGTAGTTCAAACTCACTCAAAACTGATTCTAGAAATCACTGCTTTTGTGCCAAAGTAGTAAGGACTGAGAAATGGTATCCTTAGTGCCTTAGAAATCAGCTATACTATGATGCCTAGAAAACTGGAACAACCTATAGTTCCTCTTCCCACACAATGTCAAATAATTGCTCCTGTCCTAGGCCCTCAGAGGTTCTCGGGTTGAGGACTACTGACTTCTTCAGCACTATCACCACCAGTACTATATTGTAGGAACCTGTTGGTGAAACTGCCTTGAGGGTGATTGGTCAGCACCCCCAGTTTGGGCGAATGTGGGGAATTTAGCTAAAAAGGGGGGCAGTTCCAAGCAGTTTTAAATTGTGCAAGCATATGAACTCAAGAAAATTGGTGTGAGAGAGAGGTTTTAATTAACAAAAAGGAAGTTTTTTTGGTAAGAAAAATAATAAAAGCAATAAACTAAGTTACTAGGAGGTCCTAGTGTAAAAGCAATACAAATATGTTTAAAAACAGACTATTGTAAGGCACTTTTAGCTTAAAGTTCCAGATTATGTGCAAATTCCCAGGCAGGCAAGGGAGAGATGCTAAGAGAGGGGGAAGGGTAAAGTTTGAATTGAAGTGATAGATGGGGGTCCGGAGAGCCGGACAGCTACTATACTGTACCTGTCTCTAAGCAACATGGCTTCGAGCAGTGGGAGACTCACGTCCTTCAGGGACAGCAAGGTAGAAGGCAGGAGGGTTGAAGAGGTAAGTGAAAGGATGGATGCCCACGAAATAGGTGTCTCGGTGGACCCAGCTCCCTATGCCTGCCAGGGTTAGGGGCACACAGGCTGGAGGGGCACACAGGCTGATCCAGGTAGTGATTTCAGGCTCTTTTGAGGTGGCATCACAAAGATGGTCTTGCTGAAGTCCTTGTTGCAGTGGAATCCCAAGTGAGAGGCACAAGGGAGCACACCTGTTGCGATGTTCTGCAGTTGGAGTCTCCAGTGATAGACACAGGAGAGCACACTGGGTCATGGAGTCAGGGATACGTATATAACCCAAAACGTGTCTTGGGGGCACCTTGCTGTTGTCATGCTCTGCTGAACAGGGGAGCCCAGACAGGCTTTTTCAGAAAGCATTGTGTCTGATCATCCTTCCTAAGGAGGAAGGTGTGTGAATTGCCTATTGTATGCAAGGCTGATTGTAATGAAAATCAGAGTGTGCAAGGGCATCAAAGAATATCCTGTGCTGGGACTGACTCTCCCAATAATTCTAGCAAGAGTTTCGATGGGCACCTTTTCAAAGTTACGTCACTGACTCATCCCTATTGTGAGGGAGTCTGCTGCTGCACTTGTCTTATCTGCCTTCCTTTCCTGGCCTAATTGCTTCATTAGCATCAGGTGCTATCTCTCTTGCGAGAGGATGAGATGAGTTTTAGAATTCATCCTAAATCCAAAATGACCTTGGATGCCAGATAACCCACAATAGCGAATTCTAGAGTTTGCTTAGCTGGGCCCCCACATAGGGAGAGGGTGTATGAAGCTAATCCCCTTTGCAGTTCATTTTATTTGCAGTGGCTTGTCCTCATCTACAACATAAACTGGGAGCTCACATTGCAATGCAGCTCCTGAGCACAGCAAAAGTGCAATCTCCAAGCCTAGAGATGCAGCTGTAAACAGAGAGGCTTCTGGGAGCCAGGCAGAATAAGCTCAGCTAGTAACAAACCTGATGTATCTACAATGCTTCCTAAAGGTCTTTTCTAGACATCTTGCCAACACAGTACTAAGGCCCAAGTGGATCATGTCATTTCTTGAACATGAGCTATATGCCACCATTACTGTTTGATTCATTTCAAACAGGGCAAGCACTGAAATTGCGCCCCCTGTCCAAACATCTGACACCCGTCTTTCAGATAACTTTACAATAATGTCAGCTCAAGAATACAAGTCAAGCTCATTAAACTTTTAATATTTCAAACACTATTTAGCAGGGAACATAGCCAGGTCAAAAAATGCCGGAAAACTACAACTTTCTGTATGCTGGGGCTCATGAAATACCCAAAGACTATGTGGAGATGTACTTGGAAAACTAAACAGAAGTGCCTGTCTAATTCTCTACTATGCATTGTAACATCACTATTACATAAGTTTTAAAAATAAATGGAGAATTTGACTTTTCCCAGATACTCTGAAAATAATTAAGGGCTATGCAGAGTAAACTATGTCACTGCTTGGAATATATTCTAGTATTTCAGAAAGACAGTTAAAATGAGAGTAAGAGAGCAAGAAACTCCCAGTGGGCCTAAGGATTTCACACTGATTCAAAGACAAACTCACCATTAATACCCATATTATTAAGACATCACATTTAACTAACTTATCACAAGAAGCAACGTAAGAGCAAATGAATACAACAGGAACATAGGAAACTGCCATATACTGAGTCAAACCATTGGTCTATCTAGCTCAGTATTGTCTTCACAGACTGGCAGAGGCTTCTCCAAGGTTGCAGGCAGGAATCTCTCACAGCCCTATCTTGGAGAAGCCAGGGAGGGAACTTGGAACCTTCTGCTCTTCCCAGAGTGGCTTCATCCCCTGAGGGGAATATCTTGCAGTGCTCACACATCAAGTCTCCCATTCAGATGCAACCAGGGCAGACCGGGGGGGGGGTCTGCAAAGGTTCTCCCTTCCCCCCACAGGCCTCTTAATTCATCGCCGCAGCCTGTCCCAGGCTGATTTTTGGGCCTGTTCATGACTGCAAAGATCTGCGTGGTGGCCATTTTGGAGGCTGCCACGCATGCTCAAATGGCCTCTGTGAGGTCTGCCAAGGCCTAGGGCCTTGCAGGGACCATTTGAGAATGTGCAGTGGCCATTGTTTAAAATACTTTTTTTAAAAAAAAATGGCCTCCGAAAACAAAATGGCTGCTGTGCATGCTCAAATGGCCTCTGTGAGGCCTGGCATGGCCGAGGGCCTCGCAGAGACTATTTGAGCATGCATAGTGGCCATTTTGTTCTTGGCAGCCATTTTTTTAAAAAAAATTCATTTTAAAAATGGCACCCCCTTCAAGTGGCGCCCGGTGCACATGCCCTGCCTACCCTACCCTAGATACGCCCATGCTGGGATGCCAAAGGACAGATGGTAACTGATTCAGAGGATCAAACAGAGATGGAAGGAATATACTGAACATCTGTACAGCAGAGACGTCAATGTCCAAGATAACCTAGAAGATATTCCCTACTTGCAAGAACCAATGATACGTGAAGACTCTGGTCATTACCAAGTCGGAAGGCTACAGGAATTGATGGAATAGCTACAGAAATATGGCAGGCAATGGAAGAAGAAACAGTCCAGGCTCTAACCAAACTATGCCAGCATATTTGGAGAACATCACAGTGGCCAACAGATTGGAAGAGGTCAATCCACATACCCATACCAAAGAAAGGAGACCTAACAGATTGCTCAAACCTTCTCGCAATATCCTTAATTTCACATGCTAGCAAAATAATGCTAAGGATTATCCAATGCAGATTAGAACCCTATGTAGAAAGGGAAATCCCGGATGTTCAAGCTGGTTTCAGAAAAGGCCAAGGAGCAAGAGACATCATTGCTGATGCACACTGGATAATTGAGAAAGCCAAAGAATACCAGAAAGAAGTCAATATGTGCTTTATTTACAGAAAAGCCTTCGATTGTGTCAACCATGTCAAGTTGTGGAATATTCTTAGGAAAATGGGTGTCCCAGAACATCTCATTGTTCTCATGAGAAACCTATAGACAGGACAGGAAGCCACAGTCCAGACAGAACATGGTGAAACAGACTAGTTCCAGATCGACAAAGGAGTAAGACAAGGCTGTATACTTTCTCCTTCTTTATTCAGTTTATATGCTGAACATATACTGAGAGATGCTGCAAGCTCTAGTAATGAAAGTCAAGGAGCACAGTGAAAAAATGAGACTAGAGTTAAATGTAAAGAAGACTAAACTAATGACAACGGATACAGCAACCAGCTTCAGAATTGACAATGAAGACACTGAAGTAGTGGATAGCTTCTGCCTTTTAGGATCGACCATCAACAGTAAAGGATCCAGCAGTCAAGACTCTGCAGACTAACACTCGGTAGGGTTGCAATGAAGGCCTTAGAAAGGATATCTATCTATCTATCTATCTATCTATCTATCTATCTATCTATCTATCTATCTATCTATCTATCTATCACATTTATAACCTGCCCCATCCAAAGGTTCTGGTTGGAGTACAACAGCTTTAAAAAGACATAGAAACACACAATTCAAAACACAGTGCTAAAAAAATATAAAACAATTCAAAAATAATTAAGACCATTTAAAACCAATTAAAATACTTTTAAAAACATGTTACAAACCTTGGAAGGCCACGCCAAACAAATAAGTTTTTAGGGCTCTCTTAAAGGCCAACAGCGAGCCTAAACTGTGGCTATCTGTTGGGAGTGCATTCCATAGACCAGGAGCAGCTACAGAAAAGGCCCAGTTCTGAGTCGCTATCAGACGTACCGGTGGTAACTGGCTTTGGACCTCTCCAGATGAACTCAATGAGTGATGGAGATCATACCGAAGAAGGCGCTCTCTAAGGTAGCTTGGACCTAAACCATTCTGAACTTTAAAGGTAATAACCAGCACTTTGTATTTCACCTGGAAACATATTGGCAGCCAGTGCTGCTGTTTTAAGACAAGCATAATATGGTCTCTCTGGGTTACCCCAGACACTAATCTGGTGGCCGCATTTTGAACTAACTGAAGTTTCTGAACTACATACAAAGGCAGCCCCATGTAGAGTGCATTGCAGTAGTCGAGCCTGGAGGTTACCAGTTGATGCACCACTGTTTCAAGGTCATCATCTTCAAGGAATGGGCGCAACTGTCGAATCAGCCAAAATTGATAGAGAGCACTCCTGGCCATAGCCTCCACCTGAGATACCATGGTGAGGCCTGGATCCAGGATAACTCCCAAGCTGCATACCTGTTCCTTCTGGGGGAGTGTAACCCCATCCAACACAGGAATATCTAACTCATCCCTTAAATTCCAATCCCTCACAATGAGCACCTCCATCTTGCTTGGATTCAGCTTCAATTTGTTATCCCTCATCCAGCTCATTACTGCCTGTAGGCAGGCATTTATGGAGTGAATGCCATTTCAAGAAGAAGAAGAAGAAGAAGAAGAAGAAGAAGAAGAAGAAGAAGAAGAAGAAGAAGAAGAAGAAGAAGAAGAAATAATAATAGATGTGGGTGTAATCAGCGTATTGATAACAACCTGCACCAAATCTCCTGATGAAACCCAGTGGTTTTGTGTAAATATTTAGCTGCCGTGATGTATCTACACCTACAAAGTTTAGAATCTTTTGGACAAGGGTTTTCCCCATGACATTCTAGGGATCTGAATGCTGGACTTTGAAGAAACAACATAGAAAAAGCATTGACGCTTTTGAACTTTGGTTCTGGAGAAGACTTTTGAAGATACCATGGACAGCCAGGAAAACAAACAAATGGATCATAGAACAAATCAGTCTAGAATTTTCACTCAAGTCACAAATGACCAGGCTCAAATTATCATACTTCGAACACATTATACAAAGACCCAGCTCCCTTGAGAAGTCTATAATGCTAGGGAAAGTTGAAGGAAAGAGAAGAGGACAACCAGCAGGAAAGTGGATGATCTCGATTACGACAGCAATGAATGCTCCACTGAGAGACCTTAAAGGTCAAGTTGAAGACAGATCATCCTGGAGAGAATCTATCTATGTGGGCACTAAGAGTTGACACCAACTTGACGAAACTTAATCAATCAATCAGCATCCACCAGGGAGTACTCTCTTGTGGAAACCCCCACAGATGTAAGTGGGAAGAACCCATGGAGACTATGCTTTCTTCATCAGCCACTAGGGGAAATCTCTCAGTGTTGTTATCTTTGGATACTGCTGACTCCTCCCCAAAGAAGTCCTTGACTTAAAGAGTTGTTTGACAGTGGAACAGTCTGCTTCATGCAGTGCTGGGCTGTTGTTCGTTGGAGGTTTTCAGACAGAGACTGGGCAGCCATCTCTCAGGGATGCTGTAGCAGTTTCCTGCGCTGAGCAGGGGGTTGGAATAGAAGTCCTCCAAAGATTTAATAACTCTATGAACACCTGAGGCCACTTTAGAACAGAGCCCAGTATCCATGTGGTCTTGGTCCTCAAGCCTTGCCGCCTTCTCCTGACTCCTAAATCTTACCTCTTTTCAACTCTTGGAACACTACATTCCTCTGCTTCTTGCAGCTGGGAATTACAATACCCCCCCCCCTTTCCATTTGATTTTTAACACGTTTTGAGTATCATTCCCTCCCCTCATTTTCCATCCATTTAGCTTTAATTTATTTTGTTATTGTTCTAATTTGTTTTTATCAGTCATTTTCAGTCAAGTGTGGATTTTACTTTTACTTAACGCTCCTGGTAGAGGTCCACCACACAACCACCTCCCTGCAGCAGCTATTATAATGATCTACATACCCCAGAATGCAATATCATTCTGGGGCAGTATGGGTTTTGTTTTTTTGTTTTTTCAAGGCCACTGCCCTTATAAAACATAAGAAAGGCCCTCCTGGATCCCAGAGTGGCCATCCAGATGCCTCTGGGAAGCACACAAGATGGAGACAATGCCCCTCTCCTGCTGTTGCTTCTTATTTTTTTACCTACACTGCCCCAAAACTAAATGCTGCATGCCCACTCCAACTTTCTCATACTGCCTCTGAAGCTGGAGATAGCTTTTAGCCATCAAGACTAGTAAACATGGCTGGACTTATCGCCAGTTTTGTTTTCTAAGCCTTTTTTGTTTTTAACGCCTTCTACGCTTCTGGCCATCACCAGATCTTGTGGCAGTGAATTCCATAAATTCCATTATGGACAATGGGTTATGGTTTTGTCCACACAAAAATGTTTTGGCAACATTTTGTCCACACTGCTCTGAGATGATGCTGCATGTGAGGCACTTGAGCAGCTAAATGGCTGTCACAGGAGGCAGCTGTATGGCAGAGCTTGTGCACATGCCTGTCTTGGACTAATGGTATCTTCCACTGCCATCCCCTCCCCTTCCAGCCAATGGTAGCTCCCCAGAGGCCTTGAACTAGAAACTAGTCAGGTTTTGATCTCAAAGGATTATCTTTTGTGTACAAAAAAATGCTGTCTTTGGTAGAGATGGAAATCTGGCTATCTACAGTTCAATATCTCTGCACTGGAACTGCTAGTGTTTCCAGCTTATTGCTTATTCTTCTTGCTTTGCATATAACAACTGTAACATATGCATGTGTCTTCTGTTTTTGACTAGTTTTGCCATGGGTCCCTCCCTCTTATTAGCATGAAAGCTTGAACCTCAAAGATGACCTTATTGGTCCAATGTAGCCATCTAGCTAGTCATAGTGTCAGACAATGTATAGATTCCATTGCTCTAATGAGTGCACAAGGGAGGCTACAGCTTAGCAGTAAATGGATACTGTTTCTTAAACTGTGTCCAGGCTATAGTCAGAAGGGAGAGCTTCTATTAAAATTAATAGCCTGCTTGCTCTTATTTTTTAACCAATGTATTATTGAAATAGTGTTCTTTCAAGGTTGCACAGCTGGTTCAATGCTGATTGTGTTTTAAGTCAGAATGGATAATTAAATGGGATAGAAACTGGCATTAGGTTATTCATGACAGAAAAGATGCCAAGAACAGTTACAACAAAGGCCACTTGCTGATAGAAGGGTGGGGGGAGAGGCAAGGATAAATGTAATAAAAAACTTTTAGTTGCAGGCTTTATTTCTCACTCTGCATAGAAGAGAAAAAAGCAACGTGGAAAGCCCATGATGGTTTGCTGTTAAAACAAGACTGAATTAATATTCCTGGTTTTATTCCTTTTTTTAAAAAAAAGCCCGGGTTTCCCAAGGCCATTGTGGCTGGGAATGATGGAAGCCATAGTCCAACAACATCTGGTAATCTCTAGGTTAACTAATTCTGTATCTCAAACGTTTCAGCCTTATTCCTCTTTCATCTTTTTCTGTAATAGTTCCATACATAACCAGACAGCTGTTTATCTTGAACACTGGTTGTTTTGGGGTTTTTTTTGCCAATTATTATATGATTGCTGCCTTGATCCAGCAGAGAGAGCCTCATTTGAAAGCAGCTTTCCATGTGTGTAGCAGATGTGGAAGCTACCAGGAAGCATGCAATGAGTATGATATAGACATGGAAGCATGGAATGTGTATGCTTCCATGTCTATATCACAATCTCATCAAGATCTCCCTGAACTGGCTGGATTCATCTCTTGATATATGTTGAGTTGTCATTAGTAGCTAATAGCAAGATCTGTATTGGGGCTTATAACTTCTTACTGGCTCACGTGTATCTAAGTATGTATCTAAGTGACAGGTGTGCTCATGGCTTTCACAGCACTTTAAACCCCACTTGCTTGCAAAGTCTGCAAAGCTGAGGAGTTTCTGTGCCTTCTAAGGTGTGCATCCTCTCACTCCTGCTTCTACTCCCATTATTCCCAATGGGAGTAGCCATGGGAGTGTGAGGCCAGGGACACACTCCTTAGTAGGCAGGGAGCCTCCCCACCTTCGCAAGCCACACTGATGGAGTTTAAAGTGCAGGGGAAGCACTGAGCATACCTGGCCCTTAGACAAGTAGCTCGCTGCACAGTATGTGAGCCCTTGATACCTGCCCACACCGTATGCCAGATAACTCCATTTTGTCTGACAGCTTTGTGTGAATACATGTAATTAATGCTAAGGGTGTGTGACTACTACTACTATTAAAGTTTATATATTGATTTTCAACAAAAGTTCCCAAAGTGGTTTACATAGTGAAATAAAAATAAATAAATAAAGATGGTTCCCTGTCCCCATAGGGCTCACAATCTAAAAAAGAAACGCAAGATAGACACCAGCCACAGCCACTGGAGGAATGCTGTGCTGGGGTTGGATAGGGCCAGTTGCTCTTCCCCTGCTAAATAAAGAGAATTGCTACTTTAAAAAAAATGAATATGAAAACAAATATGAATATGGCGAATATTTATTTACCACCTTTCAATCAAAGTTCCCATAGTGGTTTACATAGCTGTAAAGGGAGGGAAGGAGGGAGGGAGGGAGGGAGGAAAATAGTTCACAATCTAAAAAAGAAACCCAGGATAGATACCAGCAACAGCCAATGGAGGGATGCTATTCTGGGGATGGATAGGGCCAGTTGCTCTCCCCCTGCTAAATAAAGAGAATCACCATTTTTAAAAGGTGCCTCTTTGCTCAGTCAGTGGTGGACAGAGATCCAAAGGTGCCTCTTTGTTCAGTTAGCAGGGTACATTTAATATCTTAAGCAAAACACCAACCTAACTAAAACCAAGGAACTTGTAGTCACTTAGTAGGCTATGCAGCTGCTGGAAGAACAGTACTGCCATGCCTCCATCCTAATCAGCAATCAACAAGTTATTTTAGAAGCGGGATGTTTTTCATTTCTTTTTCCATTGTATCCCATTCTCTACCATGCAACAGAGTATCCTCACTGATCTGGAAGTGGCAGCTACTGCTATAGCATCATGCATCTATGCTAGCACAATATCCCAGGCCAGTTCAGAATTCCAACATAACACTACAAGTTAGTGATAGGTGAACCTGCTATAGTCCACTCTGGTGGCCTCCTAGCTCCAGGCAGTCTTGGAGAAAACAGATTATCTGGGCCAGTTTCAAACTGGATTTCAAGCAGGCTATGGGATTGAGACTGCCTTGGTCAGCCTGATGGATGATCTCCAGTTGGGAATGGACAGAGGGACTGTGATTCTGCTGGTCTTTTTGGCTCTCTTGGTGGCTTTTGATACCATTGACCATGGCATCTTTCTGGATCATCTGCAGGGGTTGCGAGTGGAAGGCATTGTTTTGCAGTAGTTCCATTCCTATCTCTTGGGGAGATTCCAAATGGTGTCACTTGGAGACTATTCCTCCTCTAAATGGGAGGTTTTGTATGGTGTCCCATAGAGCTCCATACTGTTTCCTATGCTTTTTAACATCTACATGAAAACAACTGGAGGGAGATCATCAGGACATTTGCTGCTGGGTGTTACCATTATGCTGATGACATCCAAATCTATTTCTCCATGTCATCTTCATCAGGAAATATCATAACTTCCCTAAATTCCTGCCTGCATGCAGTAACGGGCTAGATGAGGAAGAACAAGTTGAGGCTGAATCGAAGCAAGACGGAGGTATTTATTGTGGGGTGGGGTCATAAGCCAGGAGATGGGTTAAAGCATCCTGTTCGGGAGCTCACACTCCTTCAGAAGGAACAGGTATGTAGTCTGGGAGTACTTCTTGACCCAGGCCTCTCTCTGGTTTCTCAGGTTGAGGCAGTGGCCGCGGTGCTTTTTATCAGCTAAGGCTGATATGCCAGCTATGGACATTTTTGGAGGAGAATGGCCTAAAAACAGTAGTACAATTGCTGTTAACCTCCAGACTTGACTGCTGCAGTGCACTCTATGTGGGACTGCCTCTGTACATAGTCCAGAAACTGCAATTGGTACAAAATGTGGCAGCCAAGTTGGTCTCTGGGGCAACCCAAAGAGACTATATTATTCCTTTTGAAAAAGCATTATACTAGCTGCCCATACATTTCTGGGCAAAATATAAAGTGCTGGTGATTACCTATAAAGCCCTAAATGGCTTGGGCCCGGGGTATTTAAGAAAGCGCCTTCTCCTTCAGGACCTCCACCGCTTATTAAGATCTTTTGGAGAGCTCCCTAGCTCATCTGGTGGCAACTAGGGACGTGTGAATCAATTTGTGGCCAAATCAATTTGATTCTAATCTGGGCGATTTGAATGATTCAACCTCAAATTGAATCACCCTTGAGGATGCTTAGCTTACCAGATCTGAGGTCAAACCAAATCACCCTCAAATCAGTCTGGTGATCCAAGCCTCCATTTTGTAACCAGCTATCTCCATTTTGTCCCCTCCAAGTTTCTGCCATTACTGCCAGGGGTGAATTTTAAGGAATTTTGATGTGTGGGTTCTTGGTTGTGAGATGACTTCTTCACTGGGAATGAAAAAGTCCTGATGAAGAAGTCATTTCACAACCAAGGATCCACAACAAATAAAAATTTCTTAAAATTCACCCCTTTGCCTGATTCCTTTGGGGCTTGGGTAGCAGTTGGACCCATGCCACTCAACCCACTTTGCTGTCCCCAGCCCTTAAAAATTCAGCCAAATAAATTTGAATCTAATCAAAATGAATTTGAATTGAATTGACCCAGATTCAAGGGAAACAGATTCAAGCTTGAACGGAATCAGGCTAATTCGATTTGAACTCTAATCGATCACAAAAATTGATCCATACAGATCCCTAGGGTTGGGTGGTCTCTATGGCTGCTGCAAGGTTTTGAAAAAAACTCTGCATTATTGTAAGAGCTTCCCCATCTTTAGCAGGTTTTAAAAGAGCACTCAAGAAACATTTCACTAAGCCTTTGAATAGCTGTAAGTTGGTTTTTATTGTTTTTTAAAATTGTTTTTAAAATGGTATAACTGTTTTAATTTGGTTTTAATTCTGGTGTTATCTTTTGCTTTGTATACCGCCATGAGATATTGGTATGCGGCAGTATAGAAATGTAATAAATAATTAAATAATTAAATAAAATTAAATAGTTAAATCACTGGGGGAAAATCAGATTGTTTTGTTGATTGGTTGTCACCTAATCTGAACTTCAGATTTGTTCATTAGAGGATAAAGTCACAGGGTTGAACCAAAGTGCTTTGGGTCCTACTGTAGCAGTTATCAGGAACCATCCTAAACTTGCATTTTCCAAACTTATGGAAGTGAGGTGGTATGGCAAGGAAGGATCCTGGGAATGGATACAGGTGGACATCAGGCCCTGAACCCTGCTGTGCATGTTCACAACAGCATCAAGGAATTCCTGGAACCAAAGGAAATGTGAAGGCTGGTGGTGGAAGGTTGGAACCAAAGGCAATGTGAAGGAACTGTAGGCTTAAGCAGACCCATTGTAGATCAGGCCTAGACTCATGGAGAAGGTTTGATTCTGATACAAACTGAACTAAACATTAGATATCCCAATCTCCAATTTTCAGATTTTACTCCACTAGGCGTGTGCACAAAACCGGTTTGTCCAGTTTGGTTTGAATCTGAACTAGACCCAAACCCAACTGGGCATGTTCGGTTTTACCCCCCACCCCTGAATATACCCCTGGCTTGGCTTGAATTCAAGCTGGTTCAGAGGTTCTAAGTTTTTTTAAAAAAATTAACCAAACTCACCACTGGATCTGGGGTGGTGGTGGCAGCCACAGTGAGGGGTGTCTCTCTGCCATCTCCACTACCCCCACCTCCTTCTCCCAATCTAGAAAGGGCAGGTTCAGGTCATTTCAAGGCTGTTCCATCACTTCCTCAGGGGGCAGCAACCATTTTGGAGGCTGCTGCATGAGTCCAATGGGCCTCTGCGTGGCCTGGGTCATGAGCAGTGGGGATGGGCTGGAGAGTACAACCATCTGTTAGGAGATCCAGACTCAGTTAAGCAAGGATCACTATGCATTCTGGAAGTTGTTTTCTTTACAATGAGGGCATGCACACAAGTGGCCCTACACAGGCTTGCACAGCCCTACCCGGGTAGGGTCACTCGTGTGGTGCTGGGATCAGTCCTGAGCCCTGTGCTCTTCACTGGGGTATCTGGAGGCTTTCTACCTGGGCTTATACTGAGGTAGAAGGGCACACACGTCCCCGGTTATATGAATATGCTGTCATAGAGCCAGGCAGCCAGAGCACCTGACAGCAGTGAAATCCCCCAATGCACCACGCTCCTCGAGTGGTGCATTGTGGGATTTCTGGAGACCAGGCTGCATTTTCCCACCACCCTGCTCTGTGCAGCACGGCTTGTGAGGGTGCACAAGCAGTGCAGCCGAAGACCAAGGATGGATTGTCTTGGGGGGGAAGTAGGTGCAATCCTGCCTCCCACTCCCCCTCTCTGGCCCCACCAACAGCAGTCATGAGAACATCCTTAACATGTGGCATGTGTGGGGCCTGAGTCACAAAATATATCTGCCAGCAGAAGCTTGAGCTGGGTGCTGCAACTATCTATCGGTATTTTAAGAAACTAATGGAAACAACTGTAGAGCAGGTTTGGCATTTCACTTTTTCAGACAAAGAGCAAGACACTTAGCATCAGTTCCTAGGAAAATATCTCTTCATTGCAAGAGTTGACTGAGTACTGAGCTTGAAATTATGCTTTTAAAAAATTAGTTTTATAGCTTGTGTAATGGTCTAGGAGCAAAATTGGTTTGACGACTTTTTGCTGAGCACACCAATGTTGTTCAGTTTGTCATAATATATAAAATATCATTGCTCTGATAGTCTGCATCAGCTTTTTCAAACTACTGCACAGCAGACATAATTAAGAATAAGCTAATGTCCTCAGGCTCTTTCTTGTACTCTTTTTTTTTTTAAAACCCTGTCTCCAAGATCTCTGCAGCATGCTAGGGGTTTTTCCCTCAATCTATGTTTGATGTATTTTCCAGCACATTTTTATCACTCTTCCCATTTAAGACTTTAAATTTATTTTCAGCATCCGTGAAGTTAGTACAGAGTTCTTTTCCCCAGTCTGCACTTTAAAAAAATTTTTTGGCTCTCTGACTGTCTCTCGTTTCCTTAAAAAGCAGTAAGCAACTCCCATGATGATTAAACTGATGTGATGAACTGATATGGAACTGCCTAGTTCTCTTTCCCATGTATAATTGACCTTCAGTTCTTCCTCCTGCAGTTGATAGCTTTTTAGTACTGTGATGTGTAGCTGGGATTTGAAGAGAAGAGTGCTCTTCAGATTTACAGTTGCAATGTTTCATGGATCAGTTAAGAAGGTATAGTGTACGAGTTGAACAGTTTCATTCTATAATTATCTGACCTCTGGAACTATCCTTACTTTCATCTATTAATTATGTAAAATAATATTAAGAGTAATATATAGTCTCATGAGAGTGCTGGAAATGCTCCTCATCAGTCATTATCGTTGCGTACTTCTCATAGCCTTTGACTTTCAAACATTTTTAGTATTCCAGGTGAAAGTATAAATTATCACTATTAATGACTATGATAAAGGCCAGCATAACATCCAAAGCTGCAGGCTGTCTTTTGCTTGAGTGTGGGTGTGGGCTCATATAAAATAAATGCAAGCCGGTGGTGTCAGAAAGGCATCTGTGCCAAATGGTGGAGTGTAAAAGGTAATTATATAGGTGTGTGATTTGCTGCATGGACAAAATGGACTAATTGCTAACAGAGGGCAGAAGCAGATGATACCAAGACAAATGGCAGCTGCCAAAAGGGACAGACGCACATCCCTACATTTATAGTAATGTCTAATAAAACAAAACAAAAAATTACCATGTTTTTTACCCACTAATAGGGAACCTGAGCTATTGAAAGTCAGCCCTCGACACGATAAAGCATCAGCATGCAGAGAATTCCCCTGCCCATGTAGTTAGTAGGAAGCAGAGTAGCGGGAAGGGAAACACTCAGTGAAATTACATCAGATTAGGCAATTAGACATTATAGGCAGAGAGCGAAGAAAGTGACCCAAGGCTGTTGTTTTGAGAACAACCATAGGCCTTTTCGTACATTTAGACTGCACCTACACATATTTGTGGAAAGTGTGGGAGGTGGCATTGTGGCAGCCGGAAGGTGTGGGTGGTGGCATTGCCAAAGCACATACATAAGCACATTACAGATGTGTGGTGGAATACTTGTAGGGGGTAGAGCCTGACACACCCCACCCTAGGGGCATTCAGAGTCTAAAATGGCTGGAAGAGGCACTAATGTTCTCTGTATTAAGCATCTGCATCTGAAGAGCTTCTTACGCTGAGCAAAAATGATGATGCACTTGGAATGTGTTGCCAGGGTTCACGTGTATTTTCCCCAAGGTCCAACTACTTATATCCCTTTTCCGTGTTCTTCTATGTATATGAAATGCCTCTGCTTTTACTAACATAGCCCTATGTCCCCGACTTTAATTTGTTTGTTTGATTGATTCATTTATACTTTTATATCCTGCTCTTCCTCCAAGGAACCCAGAGGGGTCTACATAGTTATGTAAATTTAACTGTGAGGTAGGTTAGGCTGAGCCCAAAGTCACAACCATTAGAACCCAGTGGAGAGGATGCG
Organism: Hemicordylus capensis; assembly: GCF_027244095.1. Classification (NCBI taxonomy): domain Eukaryota; kingdom Metazoa; phylum Chordata; class Lepidosauria; order Squamata; family Cordylidae; genus Hemicordylus; species Hemicordylus capensis. The sequence goes on from NC_069657.1 coordinate 60,783,303, forward strand.
GGGGAAAGACAAGCTCTATCTTACCTCCCCATCCCCAGATGACCAGGCCCATTGTGTGTGGTGTGCAGTTTGCACACTCACACAATCCGTTCTGCTCCAAGCACTGCAGATCTCCAGAGGATGGGAAAATGAGTCCCAGCCTCTAGGTAGCCCATAATGCACTGTGCAATGAGTGTGGTGCATTGTGGGGGGGACACCCCATGAGTCGGGCATTCTAGGCAACTGAATCTATGTGTGCTTGGGCAGCATGTAGCCCAAGCACACACATGCCCCAGGCCCTGGGGTTGAGAGTGTGCTCATGCCCTCTAACCCCGGTTAAGGGCCGGGAGTAAAAGTCAGGTTTGTGGTGGAGGCAGCTCCAGGATCAGCCTCTGTTCCGGCACTGCTGCACATGAGCAGCCCAACCCATCTTGGGCTGCCCTAGCTTGGGCTGGGCTGCTTGTGTGCACAACTTCAGTGAATTGTATGGCCACATGGGATTTTGAAGTCGGGTCTCCCTCCCTGGTTCTAGTCCAGCACTTGCACCACTACTAATACTGGCTCCCACATCCATCTTTGTCTCTTATAGGATTGCTTATGACTCATAGAAATGTTATACTCTGCTTTCCAGCATATGCCTACCTAACCAAAATCTCTGTTTACCATGTGCTCCAAACTTTCCACCCATATACATAGCACTGGGTTATAACTGGTTTTGTCTTCCTCTGCATCATATTGGAGGCCCAGGCAGGCATGCCAACTTAGAACACCTGTGTGATTCCTTCCTTCACACATAGAAACATAGGAAGCTGCCTTAGGAAGCTGCCTTATACCAGGTCAGGCCATGAGTTCTTCTAGCTCAGTATTGTATACATGGCAGCGACTCTCCAAGGTTTCAGGCAGGAGTCTCTTCCAGTCTTACCTGGAGATTCCAGGATGTGGAACTGGAACCTTCGGCATGCAAGAAGGTGTTCAACCCCTGTGTTACAGCCCAGTCCCCTAAGGGGACTATCTTGCAGCAGACAATGCTCACTTGTAATTGTCCATCCAAATGCAAACCAGGGTAGACCTTGCTTAGCAAAGGGGACAATTCATGCTCACTGCTGCAAGACCAGCCCTCCTCCCCCAAATAGGGGAGCAATGTGGGACAGGGGCATAGCAAGGTTGGAGTGGGGCCAGACACAAGATTTTAAAATGCCCCCCATCACTGAAGCTCAGCTCATGAAGTAAAGGGATCTTAAATGAGGCTGAATAGTGGTAACAAAAAGCATACACACACACACACACACACACACACACATATAAAACTTATGTACCACAACCTATGTGCCACAACAGAACGTCATCCTAAATTATTTTTTTAAAAGTTTTGTAAACTGTGGACAATGCAAGTCATTTAATGGTACTAGAGAAAGACATGCTGTTCTGGTAGCTCCAGGTCTTAACACTCACATCAATTTTGGAGGATGAATACAACTGAAGGAAGCCCGGGCGGGTGCGCGGCTGGGAGATCAGTCATGTGACTTGCCTCTGGTGGGCCCCCCAAGGCAGTGGGCCCCCAGACAACTGTCTCCCCTTGCCCTATTATAGTTACATCCCTGATGTGGGATCATATTGCCCTGAAGCAGCTCAGAACAGCCAACACATTTTAATATGTTTTTAATGTGGTTTTTATCTATAATTTTAATCATGTGTTATATTGTATGTATTAATTCTGTACACCGCCTAGAGATTTTTATACTAGGCGGTATATAAATAAAATAAAATAAAATAAATAATCTCACAATGCAGTATATCAATATAACTCCAGCAAACAGAAGTTTGGACATGGCATGCAACCATTCTGCCCAAGCATAATATTGCATAAACAGGGACTTGTTCTATTCTTTATGCAGGTGATCGTGTTGAGGCCCTGTAAATGTTCATGGAAAGCATGGATATCTAAGAAGAACATCCTGCAACAACATTAAGAGCTATTGCAGTTATTAAAATTAAATAGGAAGACTGATCAATATAAATTTAACTCCACTGGATTTTTACCACTGTGCTCGGAATAAATGGTCGTAAAATGTGATCTGTTAAAACCTGACCAACAGTTAAGTGGATTGTTTGGGACTCTTTTTTCTTTTTTAAATGAGCTTACAATTGTCTTAATTGCAAGTTGTACTGACTGTAAAGTAACATTAATATGTTTCTGATCCTGAAGGAAATCATGAAAAGCATTGTAGCATGGGAATAAAACCCTAATGTAGCCAAGCAGAGAAGTTAATCATCTTCATTAGCATAAACACCATGTTTTGATAACTTGCTGAGTGTCTTAGCAATAAATTACATGACACTATATAAGTTTCAATGGCAAACTCCGTTATTCTGTTGTTTTAAGTGTTATTTTATTGGTTGTAAGCCACTCTGAGCTTGTGGAAAAACAGCCTATACATATTTTAAGCAAACAAGCAAAGAAACAAAACACTCTATGACTAGAATTCAAAGGGCTGGATGGAGAGATTGATTGATTGATTGATGATTTATAGCTCCTTTGCACCTGATAGAAGCCTTCAAAGGTTATGTACACTCCTTGGGGCATCTATTTCACATTTTTCTATCTTACACCCTGCACCACTCCAAAAACCCTTCCAAAAATGGATGGACCATCTGAGACAGCCTCTGACTCCAACCCAAAATAAAATTGTACACGTCCCAGTGCACATATGGAAGTAATTGGGCCTAAATTAGAGAGCCAGCATGGTGTAGTGGTTAGAGTGCTGGACTAGGACTGGAGAGACCTGAGTTCAAATCGCTATTCAGCCATGATACTTGCTGGGTGACTTTGGGCCAGTCACTTCTCTCTCAGCCTAACCTACTTCACAGGATTGTTGTAAGGAGAAACTTAAGTATGTAGTACACACCTCTGGGCTCCTTGGAGGAAGACCAGGATATAAATGTAAAAATAAAATAAAATAACTCAGAAATGTAGGCTAACATCCAGACTAGGATGCACATGCTAAATAAATGTTTTGCATTTACAACATGGGTGTGTTTGTGATTTCTTCCAATCCCCCTTCCTTCTACAGTCTTCTGTGCCTCTTGAAAATATGTACCTGAGGGCCCTCAAAATTGTTCCCCCTTCCACATGAGCTAGCGTGGTGTAGTGGTTAGAGTGCTGGACTAGGACCGGGGAGATCCGAGTTCAAATCCCCATTCAGCCATAGTACTAGCTGGGTGACTCTGGGCCAGTTACTTTTCTCTCAGCCTAGCCTACTTCACAGGGTTGTTGTGAAAGAAAAACTTAAGTATGTAGTACATCGCTCTGGGCTCCTTGGAGGAAGAGTGGGATATAAATGTAATAATAATAATAATATAAAACATAGGGAACATAGGAAGCTGCCATATTCTGAGTTAGACCATTTGTCTATCAAGCTCAGTATTGTCTACACAGACTGGCAGTGGCTTCTCTGAAGTTGCAGGCAGGAATCTCTCTCAGCTGTCTCTTGGAGATGCCAGGGAGGGAACTTAGAACCTTCTGCTCTTCCCAGAGCAACTCCATCCCCTGAGAGGAATATCTTACAGTGCTCACACTTCTAGTCTCCCATTCATATGTAACGCATCTGTTCACCCAGGCTTTTAACTGATACTGTTTTGATTGTTTTTAATTTTGTTTTAGAGTATTGTTTTAAAATTTTTAAATTGTTCAGTTTTAAATTTCTTGTTTTTGTTTTTAACTAATGTTTTAATGTTGTTTTTATCTTGTTGTAAACTGCCCAGAGATGTAAGTTTGGGGTGGTATAAAATATGTTAAATAAATAAAATAATAAATAAAACCAGAGTAGACCCTGCTTAGCTAAGGGGACAAGTCATGCTTGCTACCACAAGACATTATTGGGCACATGCAACCAGAACATTAGTCTGGATGTCAGTCTATATTTGTGCTCATATAATTATCTGCAACATGATATTTATATTATTAGATACATGTAAATACAGTTTGGATTTTGTGAATATAGATATATTTCTGGCTGTCCGTGCAAATCCTTCCTCCCACAGTTCAAGAATGGTTCACATATAGGCAGGGGAATTCCAGCACAGCCCTCCATTTAAAAAACAACAACCAGGTTTTCATTTGCAATTACATTTGCTCACTTATGGTTTTCACTTCCTGTGAGAGTTTCTTTCCATTTCTTTCTAGCACAGGTACACATTTTTGTTTGTTAAGTATTTAGAGTTGCAGGAAATCTCCAGAACATTACTTGAGTGAGATAGGATAAAATTATAGCCAGTCAAGTAAGTAAGTAAGTACGTAAGTACGTAAGTACGTAAGTAAGTAAAATACGTTGAGCCAGGTCTCACAATCAGTGAGACCCGGTTTGTAAAGCTAAGCGGGGAGAGCGGGCTAAGCCCGTTCTCCCCACAGACGAGCAGGGCAGGAGCCGTGACGGAGCCGGCGGTGGCTGGGGAGTTTGGGGGCCACGCGGCCCCTGGAAGCTGCAGTATGCCCTGCGCAAGTGCACAGGGCATACTGAGGAGACCCCTGAGCTGGGAGGCTGCTTTTCCCAGCCTCCTGCCCTGGGTCTACTCATGAGTAGCCACACCGCGGAGCCGCGCCGTGGCTACTCACAATCCCCAAAACTGTTAATTGTTTTGGTTAATTGTTGAAGTTCATGTCTTTAAGGTTTAGATTCTATGATAGCAAATTAGAGTGGATTCATGGTGTCTCATTGAAAATCTCATTTGCTATCATAGAATCCACACTCAGAATACCTCAGAAACAACAGAACCCTGTACGCCATGGGTTAGAAACCCATGGGGATAGTTGGCACCCTATGTGCACTACACCACCACTCGCTCTGGGCCACCCCAGCACCCCCCAAGTGCACTTATGGGGCTGCTGAAAGCTCCATTCTATTATAACTTATGAGGAAAAACCTTAAAGACGCGTAAATTTCAACAATTAACCAAAAATCAGCCCTCTGCCCGAATCCTTTGAAAAAATTCAGGTAGCTTCCTTGCCCCTACCCGGCACTACCACCAACCCCACACCACTCTAGGCCACCCCTTTCCCCCCGATGTGAAGCAATACACCCTCCATTATACTTAATGGGGGGAAACCTTAAAGACGCGTAAACTTCAGAAATTCACCAAAATCAGCCCTCTGCCCAATCACTCTGCAATTGGGGTGGTAGCCTCCACCCATTAGGCACTACCATCCCACCCCACTCTTTTGCCCCCGATCCCACGTTATGTCCCCTATCTGCCACAAAGACACTAAAACTTCAGAAATTCACAAAAAATCAGCCTTTTCCCCAATCCCTCTGCAATTGGGGTGGTAACCTCCACCCATTAGGCACTACCACCCCACCCCACTCTTTTGGCCCCAGGACCTTTTGAATTAAAGTAAAAGGAAAGCAATTTCTGCATTGAAATCAATGGAGGCAAAAAGGCGGGAAATTCAAAGAGACGTCAAACTGAAAACGGAGGGGGAAGAAGAAGACAAGGCTGGCACTTTTCTAGGGCACAAAAAGGAGACCTGAAACACCCGAAAAATTCAGACCCGAAACAGGGGTAATTCGTTTCGGGTCCGAAAATTATGGGGTCTCATCATGGGTGATTCGTTTCGGCTCCGAATCACCCAAAGTTGGTCGTTTCAGGCACAGATCATTCTGTGCCCAAAACGTTTTGCACACCCCTAGTGCCTGATACTGTTATCTAGAAGCTTATGTTGGCTGTCACTAAGGAGTCCCAACTTTCATGAGTCATCACAGCCAAAATCTGCTTTGTCTCTCAAACCTGTGCTACAGTAATTCTATTGTCATCAGGAAGTAAGTCCATCTCTCTGGCAGTAGCAAGTAATGAATGCCAGAAAACAATTGTGGGAGGTGGGATTCAGTGGAGTATTCCACACCTTGTTGATAATGACTGAACAAAAAGGATTTCTTATTACTTGATTTCTATTCAGATACATTTTTAAAATAAAATATGTATTTTTAAAAGCAAATATCCCCCTTTTAGATAGAACCTTCCTCTTGATTCTTCTCATTATTTAGTAGCTAAGTTAGTAGTTAGGTTAATTCAAGCAAATCTATACTACTTATTAGGAGGCGGGAGGAAACCTGCGAGGCATGGAACATTCAAAAATCTAAACTAGTTCAATCCTCACTGGCCTATCACTTGGCACTTATTTCTTGAAAATAATGATCACTGCTTTTAGTGTCAGGTAAAATTCATCAACTGGTAGATGTTCTGTTTATATAACATTCTATACTATTGAAGAATGCCATATTATTTTCATAAAACAACCCAAAAGCAATGGATACAAATGCATGCAGTTCTAATATGTCATTGGCTTTGATTATGGAGGACAAGGGAAAAAGGAAAGGATAGTAGATGAAATGTATGTTCAGCAAAAATATGAGGAGGCATAATGGAGAGGGAGGATCCTTAGTAACCTTGGGGAATTAAGAAGAGTGAACTGGATAAAAGTAGGAAGGGGGAGTGATGGGAAACCATGAAAGGAGAAGAGATGGAGAAGAAGACTTTGAGGTAATAAGTAAGGAGAGACGGTTAAATGGAAAGTTTAGTGAACAGTCTAGAAGTTGGCCTCATGTAAAATAAAGGGTCTGAAAATAAGTATATAATGCAGCAGATTTGTTTATAGCTGTCTCAAATACAGGGTTCCCCCTCCTGCCGGAGTTTTCAAAATTGCCTCTTTAGAGGAAAGTCTGCACGTGATAATGCTTCTTTCAAACCCTGCACTTTCCTTGTCCCTGAAAGAAAGGAGTAGAGGAAGCATCAGTGGGAAATGTATGAACCCAAAGGATATGGGGGTAAAAGTGGACAAAAACGTGCTTCATTCTAATTACCAGGATAGTGAAAGGGAGAGGGGAAATGCCTGTGGGGTAATCACAGGATTCTTTCCTTTTTCTCTCTCTGCACTGAACTCTTTGAGTTCAGAGTGAGCATCACAATTTACATGGACATTGTGGCTGGGGCGTGGTAACACATGATGATTGTTCACATGCTGGCTATCTTTCTGTACTAGTCAGCAGAGGTGCAACTAGATAATTCTGGAGCCTGGACCTAAAGCTCCCCCCCCACACACAAATTAAGCATCATCATGCTCAGCTAGGTGACCACACCAACCAGGACAGACTAAAGAGGATTTGGGGGCTCCCAGGGGCTGTGGAGGCTCTGAACTTTGGCCCCGAAGTCCAGGGATAAGAGTGCCTCTGCTAGTCAGCCATAAGTGCATGCCTACTACCATAGGGTGGATTCATCAGCTTCTTACATGTGCAAGCAATTTCTGGGGGAAAATAACTGTTCTGGGTGCCAAAATAAAGATCCTGTGTGTGGAAACAGGTATACATAACCATTTGGCTACAAGAGCTGTTAGTCAGCTGGTATGCAAATAATTTTCAGTTACTTTCCCCCTTATCATCACCATGTTAAAAATGCCCATTTTACTTGGCAGCAAGCTTGCTCTTTCACCCCCAAGTATTGCTATGCTGCCTCATCGTGGCGGGGTGGTGGTATGTGTCCCTGGGAGGGATGAGCGAAGTATGCCAAGAGGTATACTCCCAGTAGAGTCACCCAAAGCGCTAAGGTCATCCCTGCTGCTCAGCTAAAGCAAGCAGGCACCTATATTGGGCACTGCAGCAGAAATACAGGAAGGTGCTGGAGGCAGACGATCACTTCAGTGAAAACAACAAAGGCATCATTTCATACTGCATGGGAGAAGGCAATGGTAAACTACTCCTGTGTTTTACCAAGAAAACCACATGGATAAACAAAATAGAACGATTGCTGATGTAGTGCCAGATGATGGGCCCCTCAGGTTGGATGGCACTCAACATGCTACTGAGGAAGAGCTGAAGATCTCTCAGAGTACTGCTGCTGTTTGCACCCAGACCCAAGGAGACACGGACGCAGTTACATTTGGTGAAACTGGCCTCTTTATTAACATTCCAATTGCAGTGGACTTGTTAAGGCATTCCGCTGGGATTGGCGCTCCACCCCCACATTCCGGGCACTCACAGGTCGGCCACACGCGTGGCTGCCTTACCCTAAGGCCTAGGGCTCTGGCACCTTTGCTCGAGGCAATTTGACCGCTGACAAGCGGGAACGCCCTTCTCAGCCGACCTAATGTCAGGTCCCTGCTGTCGGCGCTATCCCTCCGACGCTGCACAGCCATACGGAAGGAAGCCGCCTAGAGCGGGGTAGGAGTTGAGCTGCATCCCCGATCTGTCAAGACTCAGGGGATCAGCACCTCCTAGTTGAAGCCCAAAAGCTTACCTAAGGTGCTGCACCAGTTATTTCCCAGTTTTTACCCGCACTGTACCTGCCACAGCGGGCATTCGCCTAGCTTAACGCCCCGCACCCCACAGGCCCTTCAGGACCATTGCCAATCCCAGCCTCAGTCATCAATGAGTAGCCGCATCCCCTCAGGTGAAAGGTATACCCCATCACCCCTGTAGAGTGCGGGCTGCGACAAGAGTGTGTCATTGTGCGGTGTGCAACTGCCCCTTGTGTCAACGCTGCATTAATTCTCCATCTAGCCCTATCGATCTTGTTCTGCTTACGTGCCCCCCTCCATACTCTACACTGCATGATGTCAGACAAGAGTATTAGGGATGTGCACGGAACCATGGAGGCGTGGTCCGGCACTGGGGGGCATGTAACTTTAAGGGGGCGGTGGTAGTACTTACCCCCCCCACCGCTCTTCCCCCTCCAGCGCTGGTGCATTTTAAAATCTTCCTGGGGTGGCAGAGTTCCTCCCTGCTGTCCCTGCCCCCGTTGTTGTCAGCCAAAGCCTTCAAAGGAGTAAAGCTAGCAGTGCGCATGCGCCCTGTGCGGCGCGTGTGCTCGTCTTCGCCGCTGGCGCGCGCGCGCACCATGATGTCTGTGGCGCATGCGCTAGTGGCAAAGACGAGCACGCGCGCCACGCAGAGCGCATGCACGCCGCTAGCTTTACTCCTTTGAAGGCTTTGGCTGACAACGACGGGGGCAGGGGTGGCAGGGAGGAACTCTGCCGCCCCAGGAAGATTTTAAAACGCACCAGGGCCGGAGGGGGAAGAATGGGGGGGGGGGTAAGCACTACCACCACCACCCTTAAAGTTACATGCCCCCGCCCTCCCGGACCGCCGGACCTCCGGACCGGTCCGGCGGTCTTTTACATTGTGCCCGGCCCGAACCGTGCACACTCCTAAAGAGTATAACCCTCTCCGGGCACCATGCCAGCACCTTCTCCAGGTCCGGTATGGTCTGCTGAGACAGTGAGAATCCCGGCTGGCTGACTAGGTCTTTGCCCCTGAAATGCAGCGGCAGGAATTCGTGCAGCATTGGCAGAAATAGGGCCCTCTGCATGCCCATTCCTCCAAGCCGTTCCGCTGAGGCCCACTGCCCCAGGCCCACCTGTGTTCCGGGTTCGGCACCCTGCACCCACCTGAACACCCCAAACAAAAGTGTGGCCCCAAACGAGGATTCTGGCCTGCTCCATTGGAGACATCACGTGACTGAGACCACTGTGTGCTCCCCATTGTATTGCTGAGGCCTGCATCCCAGGCCAATTCCTGCTCCATTCCATGTTCCAAGCCACATGGCTGAGACCCGCGTCCAGACCACTGTGGGCTCACCACCAATATTGCTGAGACACGCGTCCCAGGCCATTTGGTGTTCCATTCCACGCTCCAAGTCACATGGCTGAGATCCGCACCCCAGACCACTGTGGGCTCACCACCAATATTGCTGAGACCCGCGTCCCAGCCATTGGTGTTCCATTCTACATTCCAAGCCACGTGGCTGAGAGCCACGTCCAGACCACTGTGCGCTCCCCACAATATTGCCGAGACACGCGTCCCAGGCCATGTGGTGTTCCATTCCACATTCCGAGCCACCTGGCTGAGATCCGCACCCAAGACCGCTGTGCGCTCCCCACCACATGCTGAGACCCGCGTCCCAGGCCTTTTGGTGTTCCACTCCATGTTCAAAGCCACATGGCTGAGACCCACATCCCAGACCACTGTGCATTCTCCAGCATGTTGCTGAGCCCCATGCCCCGGGCCATTCAGTGTTACATGCCACGTCACTGAGATGCCTGGCAATGGAGGGTCGAGCCCGTAGAGTGGGGATCTGAAAAATATTAACCTGTGCAACTGCATCATGTTGAATTATTATTATCCTCAGTCCTTGTTTATGTAATATTATTATTGTCTTAACATATTATATCCTGTTTTTTCCTCCCAGGAGCCCCGAAGGGTGCACTACACTACTTGGTTCCACCTCCCAGCTGCCATGGCTGAGTGGGGATTTGAACTCAGGTCTCATGTCCTGGTGCATTTAACAGATGTTAGGACTAAATCACAAGAAAGGTGTTGCAGTAAGAACGGTGTTGCAGCCCAGCCTCCCTGGGCCAGCACACAACAGCCCTGCGGAGCAGGTTGCTCCCAGAGAAAGACTGGCCTGCAGTCACCCAGTGAGAATAAATGGCTGAATGGGGATTTGAACTCGGGTCTCAGTCTGCGTGCATTTAACTGATCTCAAGACTAAATTGCAAAAACAGCGTTGCAGCCCTGCAACCCAGGGCCAGCCACACAACAACCCTGCGGGCGAGTTGCACCCAGAGAAGAGACTGGCCCACATTCACCCAATAAGCACCATGGCTGAATGGGGATTTGAACTCAGGTCCCACTCTGGGCACCTACAACTCCTGAAAAGATTAAATTTGCAGGAAAGGCACTGCAGATCAGCATCCCTCAATGAAAGGGCCGAGTAATCGTCCCAAAGCTACCTCCTTGCTAATTTCCTAGCTACTACCTGCTCCATCCCTCGCACTGATTTCAAATTGTGTGCAAAACCATGCTTACGTGGAAACTGGCATGGAATACTAAAGCCCTCAGAAAAACCAGCCTCCTGGTAGTGTGCGCGTTCCCTGTCTGGGTAGTCACGCAGGAGCTGCTGAAGCACCGGCATCTTAATTGGGGTGGGGCCCTTTCCCTGCACCACCTCCATGGGCAGCTGCAGGACCCTTTCCCCCACCTGAGTGGCGGCACCCACCTCCCCCTCTAAAGCCCTTTGTCCAGTGGCAGTGGAGGCCTGCGTGCCGGCCTCCACAAAAGCCACATTCATGTCTGTACTTGCACGGGGAGCGGGAGCACTTCCCACTCCCGTTAAACTCCCAGCAAACCAGGGGACTTTGAACCCCCTGGGCGCCCGCGGACGAGGCCGCTGACGCCGCTGGAGTTTTGGAAATTAAGTGGCCGCTTTCCGCACGCTCCCCAGTCAAGGGCCTGGATGGTGTCCTGATACGGAGCAACAGCTCAGAATGCTGCTTTTCCCATAACAGCCCTGGGTTGTTCGACACCCATTCGAGAAAAGAGGTATCATAAGCCTCTCACGCATTGCCTGAAAAGTCCATGAATGCTCTATGAAAGGTGTAAAAATACTTAATGAGAGCAGGGCCCTTGTCGGGGTACTTCTGAGTAACCACTCCCATGTATATGGTGAACCCAGAAACCCAGTTATTCCAATTATGTTCTACAGGCTTCCACCTGGTCCGCTCCTTGTCCTTTTCTCGCCCCCCCTCCTTGCCCACGGGTTCTGGTTTCTTAAAAAGCAATTGGAAGACATCTACGTACTCGCTCTTCCAAATGTGCTCCTTGACGTGGGGCAATAGGTGGTCCCCTAAAAGGACTGGCCCATCATCAGCGCTGCTGCTTGTGTTTGCCGTGGCAGCCTGCGTAGCAACAGAGCTCGCCCCGGCCTGCTCAGGGGTGGAACTCGCCCCCCCACCCAGCGCGAGCACCCCAGATGGGCCACCTCCCCCATTCGTCCCCTCTTGGCGCTGCCCGTTCCTTCTCCAATGCTTCCAGGTGAGCAATAAGCGCCCTGATGGCCCCCAGCTCCTTATCTTGCTCATCCTCTGAAGAGGAGTCTGGCAAAGCTGGGGGCCTCTTAGGGGGATGGGATGGCTTCTTCCCCTTTCCCCGTGGTGCCTTCTCGGGGCCCATGGCTGAGGGTTCCTCAACCAGCTGAGTAAAACACCTGCGGGGGGGGGGGGGAGAGCGTGTGAAACCCAAGCCTCCATGCTTTACACACGCACACACAGTGCCTTGATGGAGTAAAAAACACACAGGGCGGGAGTGTGTGTGGAATCCAAAACCCCTGTGCGCACACACACAGCACCTTGAATTTGCTGAGTAAAAAACACAAGGAGGGTGTGTGTGCTAAACCCCAGCTTCCATGCCCTACACACAGAGGGTCCACAGATTAAAGACCAGGGAGGGAGGGCGCGTGAAACCAAACCTCCGTGCCTTTCGCGTGCGCGCGCACACCGTGCCTTAAGCCCACTGAATAAAACACAGGGAGGGAGTGTGTGTTAAACCTAAACTTCCATCCTTACGTGCGTGCACGCAGTGCCTTAAACTCACTGAGTAACACCCAGGAGTGTGAACCCAGACCTCCATGCGTGTGCACGCAGCACCGAACAGCCTGTTACTTAGCCCACCTCTCTCCCCCAGCTACAGGCAGTTGCTAGCAATGACGCCAAAGGATGCTTCGCTCACCTCCCTCTGCCAAGCTGCCCCCCAGCTGGCCTTATCCCAGCCCGTGGCAGCCCACCCCCCAGACAAGCCTCCAAACCTGAGGCCGGGATAAAACCCGGCCTAGTCGCTGCCGCCGCCGCTGCTCCACTGCCCCGAAGGGAAGCAGGCAAGCTGTGCCCTCTGCTCTGCTGTGTGCGGGGGAGAGGTGAGCTCCGGCCTTGGAACCCAGGCCACGTGCCGGCGGCTGCCGGCCTGGCTTCCTGGGTTCGTGCGTGGCGGTCCCACCGCTCAAAAGCAGCAGGCTTAAGAGCCCAAGACTTGTTGCTACAGCCAAAGTGCAGCGGCCTAGGCTGCCTACCGGTGCGGTGGGAGGGCTTAAAAGCCCAAATCTCCCCCTCTGCCGCCTAACTGTGGGGCAGGAGGGCTTAAAAGCCCAATCCCCCCTCCACAGCCCCCGGCGCAGCTGGATTCTCCGCAGGCCTGGCCACGTGCTCGTAGCTGGCCTGGGAGAATCACCCACACTCGTCCACTCTCTTACAATAGGAACATGGAACGTAAGAAGCATGAATAGGGGAAAGCTCAACACAGTGAAAGATGAAATGAATTGACTACAGATTGACATCTTGGGCATCAGTGAATTAAAATGGACTGGAATGGGACACTTTCAGTCAGAAAATCATACTGTTTACTACTCAGGACACGAGAAACAAAGAAGGAACAGTGTTACTCTCATTGTCAGGAAGGATATAGCAATGACAGTACGTGGTACAATGCAGTCAGTGACTAATATCAATTAGATTTTGTGGACAGCCCTTAAACATGACAGTTCTTCAAGTCTTTGCCCCAATGACTGATGCAGAGGAGGAGGAAGTTGATGAGTTTCATGCTCAAGTTCAGTCTGCAATTGCCAGATCATGAAAGTAAGACGTACTGCTGGTGGTTGGAGACTGGAATGCGAAAGTTGGAAAAGGTAAGGAGGAAAACAGTCAGATTGTATGGCCTAGGAAACAGAAATGAAGCAGGAGAACAACTTATTAGTTTCTGCCAAGCCAATGATCTCTTCATTGCTAACACATTCTTCAGACAAAAGTATTGATGCTTTTGAACTTTGGTGCTGGAGAAGACTTTTGAGGATACCAGGAACAGCCAGGAAAACAAACAAATGGATCATAGAACAAATCAATCCAGAATTTTCACTCGAGCACAAATGACCAGGCTCAAACTATCATTATGTGAAAACACAGCTCCCTCGAAATCCATAATGCTGGGAAAAATTGAAGGAAAGAGAAGAAGAGGACGACCAGCAGCAAGGTGGATGGATCCAATTATGACAGCAGTGAATGCACCACTGAGAGACCTTAAAGGCCAAGGTGAAGACAGATCATCCTGGAGAGAATCTATGTGATCACTAAGAGTCAACACCGACTTGACAGCACTTAATCAATCAATCAATCAATCAGGTTTACTCTTATTATAGTTCTTTCTTTTGTAACTATTACAAAGTCAATGTGGAATTTTGGAACTGGTGGCACAGTTTAATCTTCCTTTCTTCTCAAATAGACAATTCCTGATTTACAGTTTTGGAAACTGATATGAGTTCCTTGACTGCATTTGAACTGGTTTTGTTTTGGAGAAATGGTGAATATGAGGAATTTTCAGAGACTTGGTCCAACTCTAATGAACTGTTTCTGCTTTGAAGAAATTAACCATAGAAGTGTTTTTTTAAAAGATATACAGGTGGGCTTCGTTATCTGTGGACTCTGTATCCATGGTTTCACGTATCTGCAGTTGGGTCTTAGAGACCAAATTTCATTATCCGTGGGTAGAAAAATAGGTGAATGTTGCTTATCCAAGGTTTTGAGTGGTGGGAAATGAGCCGGCCAGCCACCATTTTGCAACAGAGAGCCATTTTGTGGCTCTAAAAATTTGGTGAACATTTGACCATTTTCAGGTTGCAGGGGGCATTGCTAGAGACCTGGAGAATAATGTACTGTCATTTTCTTCTCTTATTTCTGTCCCCATTGCTTCTTTGGCCCTTTTTGTTTGTGAGGATCCTATCCCCCTCCCCAGTTCCCATTGACTCAAGATTCCATTATTTGCAGTTTCCATATTCACACCTATAGGCAAGAACAGAATGCCCATGAATACCTATGCACTATGTTGATTTAAAAAAATCTGTTTGCTTTTTCCTTATTTTTGATTATATTATTATGTTATATTTAATTTTTAAATATAAAGATTAATCTATAATCTTGCACCTCAAATATCTGTGCATCTGCCATCTTGAATTTGGGCGTATGACATCATCACAAACTATGTGTTTGAGGTGTCCCTATGTGTCTCTACAACTGTACAAAATTTGGTCCAAATTGGTTCCCACTTGCACCTCAAACGTTCACATGCCCATCATCTTGAATCATTACACACTATGCCTTATGTGTCCCTACACCTGTAGTAAATTTGGTTCAAATCAGTTAGGCGGTCCACAAGTTAGCTCTCTTGCCATTTATGTGTCCATTATCTTGAATCAGGGTGGATGGCATCATCACAAACTACGCTATCGAGGTATTCCTATGTGTCTCTATGGCTGTAGCAAGTTCAAATCAATTAAGCGGTTCACAAGTTAGCTCTCTTGCACCTCAATTGTTCATGTGTCCACCATCTTGAATTGGAGTGGATGATATCATCACAAACTATGCCATTGCCATGTCCCTATGTGTCCCTACAACTGTACTCAATTTGGTTTATATTTCTCCAGGCATTGCGAAGTTGATAGAGACACACACACACACACACACACACACACACACACACAGGATGCTGGGTGATATCATAAGCCTACTGGAACGTAGGCTAAAAATCACCTTGAAAGTTTTGACACAACCAATATCAATAAAGTAATATTTTTAAAATAGTTAGCAGTAAATAGGATGAATCATAATAGTAATGAGGAGGATGGTAATAGTCAAGGCCAGCTCAGATGCCATAACATCATTTACACAAATTGTCCATGAAGAATGTAACATCTGCCCCTAGTACGATTGTATTTTCAGGTGCTGCCTTCCAGCCACAACTCATGCAATTTCATTGCTTTTTGTTTTTAAATGCAACTATACTCAATACAAATTGCCATCAAGAAGTTGCCCCTGAATCACACCATTGTCAGACATTACTTTCTCCATGTACCTGCATCGACAGAAGCGGCACACTCTATGGAGGATTATCCAGGATCTGAACTAGCCTGTGTTTATGCCTTGATGCAGTGAGCTCCTTCTGTGAGCAGAAACTGCTTTCTGTGCATTTCTGTATTCTACTGTTGTTCAAAATCCACTTTTTAATGGTGGGGAAGGCAAGAATACATCTCGGGACACACTACAAATAAATGTCTTATGTCATACGGCTTTCCATAGACCTGCAGCTGGACACTACTCACTACTTATCCCTGTGACATAAGACATACTTAACCATATGACATAAGACATTATCCATGGTCACAACAATATGAATCTATTTTCTTCCTTCCTTCTGTTCTTGAGATTGGGGCCAAAAGAGTCATAATTAAATACTGTCACTTCTGACTCCTTAAAATAACCTTTGTCATAGAAAGATGGGGGTGGGTGTTAATAAAAAAGTTAGAGAAATGTCACATTTGCTATTATGTTTCATTCATTAACCCTATGGCCTTAAAAATGTAGCATTTAACTTTTGATTGTGATTAATACATTTCTCTTTGACATAGCACCTCATAAATATTTTTGAGTTTGTAAATCACCTTCTCCATATAACTTCAAACTGCACTATAAACGGCATATTTTCTTTGAAGCTTTTTGAGTGATAGATAGCTTCTATTTAAACTAAATTAGCCTGATCTTTATGGGGAGAAACATAAAAACAAGGTTGGCTCTAAATCTTCCCTGCCTCTGTACAGTTTATGAAAATACAGTGTTTTGGACCCTTTGAGGGAAAAAGGACAGAAAAATCCAATTTAATTGTGCATCTCATGTCAAACTAACAGTGTTTTCATAAAAACAAGACAGATTCTCTCTTTTTAAAAAAGCATTGAAAAAAGGTCATATAGATATTTTCTTTACATTTTTGACACCTATGTGGATTTGTCTGCTTGTCTGGACTATCTGTTTATACATTTTATAATATAAAATCTTCTGGTGCTTTGGCCCCTCACACCCCCCTTGCCACCCCAGACTGAAGTTCTTTTTTGTTTTAATTAGATTGACCTTTCAGTTCACTTGGCTGCCCTCAAAATGACTGATAATGACTGTTCTCTTGAAAGGAGTGAAGAAAGACGGGAGACAGTCATAGGAAATAAAAATATTTGATACAGCGATCTTGGTGATATAACGACATCATCGTTATTTTCATAGCCACTAACACAAAGAAATACTAGCCTCTGCAAATTTTGTGAAGCTTTAATGATGACAGGTTATTTCTTATCTTCCTGAATGAACATTTTATAGCTCGCTTGATGACTAATATTTTCAAGAGACTGTTTTTACTGTCCAGTAATGACTTGCCTTTTCCACACTTCCAGGGTTACAAATGGTAAACTTTAAGTAAGCTGAACAAACCTCCATAACTGATGGTAGCTGAGGGGTTGTCATTTATTTCTGCCAATTTTACACAAAATGCAGTTTTTTTAAAATGTTCAGGCTGAAAGTTGCATTTTCATAAAGCCTTTAACTTAGCACACAGCCTTCAAAATATTCAAATATTTTCTAGGTTCAGCCTCACCTCAGCTATGGATTCACCATGGGTGTCCCTGGGCAAGTCAACATCCATCACCCTCAGTCGCCTTTGGTAAAACGCAAATAATTTCTTATTAGGGGAAAACAGACATTGTAAAGCATTCTGGATCCTAAACATGCTATATAAATAATAGTAAATGGAGCTCAATTTAATATTGCATCTTTGATTATGGCTTGGGGGCTGTTAAAAAGGACCCACAAAATTCAGGATCTAGCCCATATGTGCTACCATTCAATAGGGCCATGCTGCCTGAAATGCCAGCCCACTTTCCGTCTGCAACACTCTGTTTCTCTTATAGTGTGCAATGAAGCAGAAGTCAAATGTAATGTATATGGTGTCATGAAATCAAGGGCTATTACCATTGCTCATAGAGCTGCCTGTTTTCTGCTTCACTAGTGCAGCAAACTAATTGAAATTAAGGGTATCTCAACATAAATTTTGCAATACTTTGGCTTCATTTTCTCTATTAACACTTGGATGAACTAAAAATTCATTAGGTACTGACTGAATCATTCTAAACTCCTTTAAAACACTTAGAGCACATTCCTATGCATGTTTACTCTGAAGTACTGTGTTCAGCATGGCTGACTCCCTAGTTATGACAAAGAAACTTTCCTGCAGATTTCCCCATGAAGAGGTATCTGAGCCATTATTCATATTAAAGTACACTTTCTATTAAAACTCGCAATTACAAATATATAATTTGATGATGGCAAAAGAAATGCTAGCTGTGTTTTCAACAGACAGGTGTGGATACTGCAAGTGTGGATACTACAATTGGCTGTCAAGTCGATTTCAACTCCTGGTGCCCACAGAGCCCTGTGGTTGTCTTTGGTAGAATACAGGAGGGGTTTACTATTGCCTCCGCCCATGCAGTATGAGATGATGCCTTTCAGCATCTTCCTACATCACTGCTGCCTGATATAGCATCAGCAGGGATTTGAACTGGCAACCTTCTGCTTGTTAGTCAAGCCTTTCCCGTCTGCGCCACTTACTATTACTACTACAACATTGTTTTTCAACAACAGTTCTCAAAGAAGTTTACATAGAAAATTAATTAATTAATTCATAAGATGCTTTCTTGTGTCCAAAGGGCTCACAATCGCAAAAAACCCCACCATAAGGTAGACACCAGCAACAGCCACTTAAAGGATGCTGTGCTGAGGTTGGATAGGGACAGTTGCTCTCCCCCGATTAATATAAGAGATCCACCACTTTTAAAAGGTGCCTCTTTGCTCAGTTAGCAGAAGTAACTGATAAAGACTAACAAAAGTTGGATATAAGAGGCCACGTTAGTATCCCTTTCCATCCTCCACCTCAGCTTTACAGAGATTTCACTCCAGAAAATCAGGGGACCCTCAGGACCAATATCTGATGCAATGTTAGGAGTGACAATCAGACAGGGAATCTGGGGGAAATCCAGCACACAAACTAAAGAACTTGGGATGTATACTGACAACTTTGAATTCCTACCTAGATTTGCAAATTGAATATGTTTGACCCCTGCTACCTTGGCAAAGAGGCACCTTTTAACGTGGTGATTCTCTTTATTTAGCAGGGGGAGAGTAACTGGCCCTATCCACCCCCAGCACAGTACCTCCAGTGACAGTTGCTGGTGTCTATCTTGTGTTTCTTTTTAGTTTGAGAGCCCTTTGGGGACAGGGATCCATCTTATTTATTTATTATTTCTCTGTGTAAACTGCCCTGAGCCATTTTTGGAAGGGCAGCATAGAAATTGAATAAAATAAATAAATAAATAAATTTATCTGCTTTGAGTTCCATTAAGAAATGCAGGTAAACAATGTTCTTGCTATTGACACGTTCTTCAAAGGCATACCTGCAGCCATACAGGAGCTACTTTTTCAGTGAGGAGCTTGGAAGGTTTGGCAGAAGATGATATGTTGACTGGAATATGTGGGGATTTGCTTTAATTTTGTTGTTATTATACCTAAACTGTTTGAGTAGTAGTATGTATTATTTAGTCTCTCTTCCTTTCTCCAGTCTGTGATCAAAATAAAGATCCATCCATCCACCAATCCACCAATCCATCCATCCATCCATGAAGATGAGAATAGAAATGGTCACACACTCACACATCTCCTCTGTCTGCAAGCTCACACAGAAAACCAAAAAGAGAAACCCCAATGTTGTTAAATGGAAAACCAAAAAGAGTAACCCCAATGTTGTGAAATGGAAAACACCACATTATGTGTGTTGCTTTTGCTGTGTCCAGGTTAAGACAGTGGTCTAGGGCCAGGAACATCTGAGTTCAAAATCCCCATTCAGTCATGAAACATGTTTGACTCTGGGCCAGTTGCTTATCACTCACCCTAACTTACCTCACAGTTAGGTTATTGTGAGGATTAAAAAACAACAACCATGTACACTGCTCTGGATTCCTTGGCAAAATAGCAGGATATAAATGCAAAAAATAATTAAATGAATAAATATTGCTTCTAGGGACAGGACTAGAACCAATGGGTTGAAATTACAAGGCAGCAGATTTAGCCTACACCTTATGATACATTTCCCGATTGTTAGAGCTGTTCAATGGTGGAACAGTCTGCCTTGTATAGGAACACAGAAACATAAGAAGCTGCCTTAAACAGAGTCATCCCATTGGTCCATTTAGCTCAGTACTGTCTGCAGGGACTGCCAGGAAATTCTCCAAGGCTGCAGGCAGGAGTCTCTTTCAGCCCTATCTTGGAGATGCCAGGGAAGGAACTTTGAACCTTCTGCATGCAAGCATACAGGTGCTCTTCCCAGAGTAGACCTATGGCCCATGATCCAGGCCCATGGCCTGTTGGATGGCCAAGACCTTTAATGAGCTTTTGAAGCCGATGCTTATGCTTGAGTTTCTCACACATTCTGGATCCAAACACAGGATGATCTAAGGGGAATATCTTACAGTGCTCACACATGTAGTCTCCCATTCAAATGCAAACCAGGGAAGACCCTGCTTAGCAAAGGGGACAATTCATGCTTGCTACCACAAGACCAGCTCTTCTTCATATGGAAAGAACATTATGGAAATGTCTGACTTCACATGGCTGCAGCAAATGCTGCAATTGTTTGTTTTTCTTCCCAAGGGATTAAACACTGGCACGAGAAGAGTACATATCTGCAATTCGACGAAGAACACTGGAAGGTCTTGCTTTAGCTGTCTTGATGCTGTCGGCACATCCAAGAATGATTTTCTTTATGTCATCCTTGGGATTGTCCCAAACTAAAAGTATATGTCATGAACTGTGATGTACTAATTTATTCTTTAAAATCATGGATTCCCATAGGATTTGGTTAGAGTGGGGGGAATAGGGAATATTGGATAATTGGGAAATAGGCCAGAATAAAGAGTGGCACAAAATGTTCTCTGTACATGCAATGTAGAGAACAAAAGATCAACAACAGCAACAAATGCCGAATAGTGCCAACAATATTAGTCATTTTAACAACACAGGGAATTGAACCTTCAGGTTCCTCTCATTAGGAAAATAACTTACAGTGTCAACTAATACTCTCTAACCACAAGGCTGTTATGGGCAACACAGTGGAATGGAATAGAAGAGAAGAGTGGGAGTCCTGAAGTCATTACCAAAGAATCCCCCTGACACATTCTGTGCTTTTAGCTTGCCAATTGCTATATAAAATCATATATTACTGTTAAATTGAACAGCTGAGAAGGTTATTCTGGATTACAGTTTTTTAAAAAGGGCAAATATAGCCATAGGAGTACAGGGAAATGACAATAATATAACAGGAGCATGATTCTGTATGTTTGTGGAGGGCCTGTAGCCCAGTGGTAGAATGTTGCCTGACAGCCCAATTTTGCTCTAGCCCAGACCTTCCCTCTACAATGTGGGAAGACTATACAGCCCAGGACTGAGGGATCGTAGGTGAACCTTTCACCGGCATATCTTTGGCAAGACTCACAGCTAGTCGCTTAGCTTGAGCAAAGCGTGGGGCAATATACTCCAAGCTCAGAATAGCAAAGACTGGGTGGGACACCCCCACCTCTCTCTTTCAGAAAATTGTAGGACATATTCACTTGATAACTAATAAACAGTTAAAAACAAAATTCCATCTTAAGAAATCCCACCATATTGGAATAAGAATATTCATTCATGGGTGATGATATCATGGACAGGTCCTTAAAGCACAGCTATCCTTCCCTGAACTATCCTTCCCTTCCATACACATGCAAAATGGAGGGCCCTGTTGTTTATGAATACACATGCAAGTAGGCTCGCAGCATGCACTGCTGAGGGTAATGGGTAGGGCTACCATATTTTCAAGTTGAAAAATGAGGACACTTCCCACACCACCTCTCTAAAAAATTTTTAAAAAACATGGTTGCCAGATTTACCTTTTGACTTGAATGGGGCAGCCACAATTGTGGCAGTGAACCTAGTCAGTGGTGTAAGGGAGGTCAGGTCTACCAATTAACTTGAGTGGGCTGGCAAGGGCAGTAGACTTGACTTCTAAAGAGCTGGCCCACCTATTGTCCCCACCTCTCCAACTCACACAATAGACTTGACCATTGGAACAAAGGTGGGCCAGGTCTACCTGCCAACTTTTATTTTCTTGGACTGGTAGCCCTGGCCTCCGGGAAGCAGCAGACCTGGATGCTGGTTCAAAGGAGCCATGTCTGTTATGTGACTCATAT
The DNA here is from genome assembly GCF_027244095.1 of Hemicordylus capensis. NCBI lineage: Eukaryota > Metazoa > Chordata > Lepidosauria > Squamata > Cordylidae > Hemicordylus > Hemicordylus capensis. Next base: position 60,805,239 of record NC_069657.1, read on the forward strand.
GTGGGGGCAGGCAGATACCAGACAGATTACCTTTCCTCAAGGACATTCGTCTTTTCCCCCATAGAAACAAGGACATATCCAGGGAAAATGAGGGCTTGTTTTTTGGTCCAGCAACAGGGAGAACAACCTCCTTTGAGAATAGCACTCTACTTCCTACTGCTTTTCAAATGTTCACTACCACTTTTTCTTTGCAGAATCAGACTCAGAGCTTGACATGTTGTTGCTGTTCTTGTTATACCACCTTTCAGCAAAAGGTTCTCAAAGCTGTTTACACAGGAAAAGACAATATGGTTCCCTGTCCCCAAAGCACTCACTATCTAAAAAGAAACACAGTGGAGATACCAGCAACAGCCACTGGAGGGATGCTGTACTGGGGCTGGCCAGTAAATGTAAGAGAGACTCCACTTTAAATGCTGCCTCTTTGCCCAGTTTAGCAGAAGCATATAGCACAGAACAAACAAATCATTTATTCTGGAGTAGCCCTATTGGACACAGGGTCTGTTTACAAATCAATTAGTTAAGAAGAACTCTATCCCTAGAGCCTGTGTAGACAACTGCTGTGATCCTACTGTTCGAATGTGGGTCTTCATGTACACGGGAGCTTTACCATTATTTTCTATATGAAGGGGATTCTCAGCTTTCATTTGCATATGGATGACTCCCCTGTTCACAAAAGGAACCAGAAGCTTTCTGGCATAGACACTAAGGATTATAGTGACAAGGCTGTATCCACTTCCTTTTCCTCTAGTTTACTTCCTTCCTTTTGTCTTGCTATGTCATCTCATAAATTGTCAGTAATACATAGCAATTAAATTTGCTCTCTCTCTCTCTCTCTCGTTTGTTAGTGCATATATATACCACCCTATACAAAAAGTCCATGGGCAGTTCACAACAGAAAAACCATTAAAACATTAACATAATTAAAACAATTTAAAATAGAATAAAAACTCTAAAAATTGAATATACTCTCTAAGACTGGAACTTTAACACCAAAACTTTTCTTTTTTTAAAAAAAGAATATCAGCTTTGCATTAAAACAATATCTTTTTTAAATTAGATTTGTAAAAGAGTTGTCAGTGGGGGAAGTTTCAGCCCACAGAAGCAAAGCAACGGGACTTTATGCAAAACACAATTACACCTAAACTACAGACAAACAGAATAAATTGAACTAGTTCGTGTTTTTCTTGAGGAAAATATAACTGTTCCTGTGTGAATGGTTAGAAATGCTTAATGAAGAAAAGTACTGATGGCTTAGAAGGACTGCAATTAAAATTAAGTATTAATTGATGTTGAAAAAGATTCAAAGGAATTATACATTATTTCCTCTACTATCATTAAGCTCAGAACAGAAAGAAAGGCAGGAGGCTTACTTCCAACATGGCTTTTTTGTAAACATTTATAGGTGAACAAATGAATTGTGCTTAAATGTTTTAGCAGATAAAGATGATGTTGAATTAATTATCAAGCAGAAAACCACAGGCACCTTAAAACTGAAATATTTTTAATGTTTTGATTTTCTATGGGCCAGTATTGATGGTACCGTCCCTGCCCACATGATAAGGAAGAGGACATGCCAAGGTCAGCATGTCAGTTGGGACCTCCATGGATAATGTCCCAATGCCTTCCTGGAGGTCTTGACAGGTGGCACTCTCTGGGTGTGTCCCCTTCCTAACTGTTTGTGCAGGGACAGTGTCTTGTGTGTTTCTCCATGGTAATCAGATAACTAGTTTTCTTTGTGGTTATTTTTTTTAGGATTAACCAAGTTTGTAATGTAGTATGTAAGCTTTTGAATTACACAAACTACTTTCCAGTCAAAAAGTGTTTATCCTTAGGGGAAAAATAGGGTTTAGGTTAAACCCTGTTTATTCTATGAAAATTGTGCCAATCTTTAGACAGAAATGGAGGGAGTGCTTGTGGACAAAGGCTGTGGTGCCATAACTGGAAGAAACGTTATTGAAATCAGCTGGACTTAAGGCTTAGTTCACACATATATGAACTTCACCATTTCTCTACACTGATGTTCTAGTGAACTGACTCAAATGCAAAACAATGAGGCTATTCTCAGAATCAGCTGAAACCGGGCTAAGGGAAACTGGTTTCAGCTGGTCATGCATTGCAACAGGAGGCGGGACCCACTTCGTTAATTGAGGTTCACGGAGCACGCACTCTGCTAATCACATTTTCCTGGTTGTGTGTCACTGTGGTGCAGCTCCATGCTGTAGCGACTCATGAGTAGACCCCCGACAACAAGCCTCCCAGCGTCGGTGGAGCTCCCCAGAATGCCCCACGCTGGGAGGTCCCTGTTCCTCGCCTCCCAACCAGCTCCGTGACAGAGCCTATAATCGTGTGGGCAGCCGATCTGGCCATCAAGGGCAAGCTGCCTGCTCATGTGCAGGGAGAGCGATCAAGCCCGCTCTCCCCACAAACCCCCTTATGGTGCTTGACACTGCTCCTGTGAAGCGCCTCATTGTGTCAAAGGAGATTAAAGTTGCTATATTGGTGATGGGTTGATGTTACGAGCTCTGTTCTGACCTTTCCCCCATATCTTCACTGAATATGTGAGGGGAGGAAGCAAGATGGTACCTGCTGAGCCCGCTCCCCCTTCATCTTGGGATAAAGGCCTGAAAGATGTTTTCATTGTGCGGAGAGCCTAAGCATGACCTATAAAGCCCTAAATAGTTAACGCCAAGGGTATTTAAGAGATTAAAGCTGTTCTTTTGAGCAGCCTAACCCAGGCTAGGGCAGCCCAGCCAGAGTTAGGCTGTTTGAACGCTGAGATCGCTCCTGATCTGGGTGCTCCAGCCCAGCCTGACCCAATTTTGAAGACATGAGTGTGCCCTTAACCCCAGCACTGTGGTCATGTATATTCTCGGGCTGCACGCAGCTGTGGGGATGTGATTTTAAGGTATTGTCCCTTTAAGAGGCTGAGAGTAAAAAAACCAGCTGAAAGGGATGAGTGTTTATCCAATGTATAAAAGAGCAGAGAGCAATGGGACTTAGTCGTGCTCTGCTTTGACTCACTGCTTGTTCTGCTCTTACAATGATGTTTGTACTGTCTTGAGAATATTGCTTATAATAAAGAACTTTTATGGACCTTATTGCTCATGTGTCATGGATACAAAAGCTGCCCGAGCATACACAGAATCAGGTGCCTAGAGCCCCTGACTCCCAGGGGAATCCCCCAATGCACCGCGCTCATCATGCGGTGCATTGTGGGATTCTTGGAGGCCAGGACAAGTCCCAGCCTCCAGCAATTGGAGCAGCGCAGATTGTGTGGCTGTACAATGGTGTGCCAAAGAAGATGTTGACGATCATCTCGGGGTAAGGTAGGTCCATCCCTGCCTCCCTGCCACATACACCCTCCCCGTAGCTATTGTGGTCATGTACACAACCTTAATGTCTTCTTCACTATGAGCCCCACCGCACACTGAGATCATTTGGAGAGGTCCATCTACAGTTGCTGCACCAGCTCATCTGGTGACTGCTCCTGGACAGGTCTTCTCTGTTGCCTTCCCGACTTTGATATGTGCCCCGTGCTGAAATAAGAACCTTCCCATCTCTGACAGCTTCTTTAAAAGGCTCTCAAGATGCATTTATTCACCTCAGCTTTTTAACTTGAATTGTGGTTTTAAACTCTTCTAATGTTTTAAAATTCTGTTTTGATTTGTCTTATGTTTCTTGCAACCCACCCCAGAGACAGTATACTTTGAGGCAGTATACAAATATACTAAACAAAGAAAACAATAAAATAGGCTCTTTACACAACTGGGAACCCCAACAGGGTTCATGATGATGTGGTGAACAACCACATGTACATCTGCACAAATGCAAACTACCCTTTCTGACCTATACATAAAGGTGTTCATTGAACGTATGGAGGGAGAAACTGTGAATAGGGCAAGAGTCATCACATGATATTGCAGTCATCAAGTCTTGAATGTTCAAGTGTGAATTAGCTCCCAGCTACTTAGAACTGAATGCCCGTGCTGTAAATCCTAAGCTCACTTACTAGGAAGTAAGTACGATTGAACTCTGTGATGAATTCTTTGGAGGAAATATGTTTATATTCACGTTCTTAACTAGATCAGAACCTTACAACAGGATCTCAAAATGCAAGCAAGAAAGGAATAATAGCCCCTTCTAAAATCTGCACCTTTAAAAACCCCAGCAATGAGCAAAGTCTGCCTCTAGCATTGTTCAGGTGCACTAGAAACATGTCCATGTTGTCATAGCCTTTGCACTCTGTTTGTTTCAACATGCCTTTCTATTAGTACTCTGAAGAAAAGAAGTTGGCATGTGTCATGTTGCGCACCATGTTTAAGCAACAACATCTATTGGCCTTTTAATAAGATACAGTTATATGAGCTTCAGCCTTGTACACTGTGTAGGTCACTGAGGCGTAACAGGATAAAGCTGCTGGTCTGGAATATCTTCCAGTTTTCATCATGCAGCTCTTAGACAGTAGCTAAGTAAATAAATGAATTGTATGCCTAGACTCTAGGTGGTTATTTCAGCTTAACCTGGACATTTCCTAGAACACGATACTGTCGTGTTTAGTCTTTCTGCCTGATGAAATGTAAGACCTTTCATAGTCCTCTGACATCAACCCAGTTGATCTGTTGGGAACAACATGGCACTGTCTGTTGAATAATGGGCTCCCTGCACTATTTAAAAGGTGCTTTTCAAAGTGCACTTCTGTTCCCATGCTAACCTTCTGTTTATTAAATAATAAAAACAGCTTCACACATTCACTCCAAAAAGACTGGAAGATGAAGGCTCAGCCTGATACTTTGTGCCATATAAGCAATAGGATGGTGCTGTAGGGCTGTTCAAAGCTTTGAGCCCTACATTTCTACAGGTATTAGCAATTGTAGTAAAGTGGGCCCTCCAGACAAATAGTAGTAAAGGCACTCTAGACAAATTGGGCCCAATTGGGCCCAGATTGAATTATCATCTTATTTGGGTCCAATTGGACTGAACTGGGCCCACTTTACAATCCCTAAGTATTAACAGGCAAGGATATGCAATGAAGCACAGGGCACAAATTCCAGAAGTGTTGTGACCTGAAGATTCTTACTTCCTCCATTCAAGCTAAGGAACGAGAAAGCTCGTGCATTGCCATATTGCCATCACTGAAAGTGTGGGCAGGGAGCAAGGGGAAAGGTTCACTGATAGGTGAAGCTGTTGGAAATCTGCCTGATCATTTACTGTAGTATGTGACATTGTGGGGAAGCACTGTGCCTAGTAGATATGAATTAGGCAGAAGTTCATTAGGTGCATCTCTAGCAAGTGACTGGAGAAGCTGCAACTATTGAATTTGTGCCTGGATTCATCTTTCACCAGGGCATTTTCCAGACTAGCTGCTCAACAGCTGCTAAATACCTCCATTCAGGCAAGTCGCATTTGAAACCTAAACAGCAGGGAGAGCAGTCTCACGGAAACGAACAACCCGAAAAAACAGCAACTTTTTAATGCCAGATATATGGCATCCTATCTCTATATTGCAGCAATTAAATTCAAAACAAGGCATTGGAAATGTGGATGGCACCCTGCTGTCCATGTAGGGACTTTGGTGTCACGACACAGGAAGTGTGGAAGCACACTTCCGAAATACAATGTGACCCCGTTGCAGGGTCTAATCTGGAAAGCGCCCAGCATATGGGTTTAAGAATGTATGGAGACTAATTTGTCATGACAGCCTAATATACAAGACTGAACAAAGTCTTTACTGCTTACAGTATATGGCACAGAAGTGAAAGTGACCATCTTAACCTGAAGTTTTCGGGCTTTTTAGAGCACAAGTTTCAACCGTGAGCACCTCTACTTATTTTAAACCACAATGGGCATATGATTGTGCCTAGGTAAATAATAAAGGGCATATTTATTATTGTTATTATTATTGTTATTATTGTTATTATTATTTCTTGTTTGCACAGTCAAACAGGTGTTATTGACTGGTTTGTTTTATCCAGACATCAAGTCCTTCCCAAGGACCTGGGATGCCAAAATTTTGTTATCAGTATTGTTGTTATAGGTATCGCCACAAAATGTAGGCTGTTCCCAGTAAAGCTGTTTTTTGTAGTTGGTTGATGGTGATTTCTGTGGCCCCTGTGGTGTTGAGATGTTTTAGAATTGCCCCTAGGGCGCCAATTATTACTGGGATTATTTTGGTCTTCTTCACAGCCTTTCAATTTTGATTTGTAGATCTTTGTATTTTGTTATTTTTTTCTGTTTCTTTTTCTTCTATACTGCTGTCACCTGGTGTTGCTATGTCGATTATTTTAACTTGTTTTTCTTTCTTCTAGACTACAGTTATATCTGGTGTATTGTGTGGCAGATGTTTGTCTGTTTGTAGTCAGAAGTCCGATAATATTTTTACATCTTCATTTTCTACTACTTTTTCAATTTTGTGTGGCAGATGTTTGTCTGTTTGTAGTCAGAAGTCCGATAATATTTTTACATCTTCATTTTCTACTACTTTTTCAATTTTATGGTCCCACCAATTTTTGGTTGCAGGTAGCTTGTACTTCTTGCAGATGTTCCAGTGTATCATCCCTGCTACCTTGTCATGCCTTTGTTTGTAGTCAGCCTGTGCAATCTTTTTACAACAGCTGATCAGGTGGTCCACTGTTTCATCTGCTTCTTTACAGAGGCGGCACTTGCTATTTGTTGTTGATTTTTCTACTTCTGCTCTTACTGCACTTGTTCCTGTGCAGCCAGTATTAAACCCTCTGTTTCTTTCTTCAGGTTGCCTGTCTTGACCACTGCCAGGTCTTGGTGATGTTTGATTTTTCTGATTATACTGACTGACTCCAAAGGCTCTAAGCAATTTACAAAAAGTAATACAATGAAGACAAAATTTTAAAAAACCTGTCAAAACAACAATTCAAAACATTCAAAGTTTACTATAAGCCAGGCTAAAAAAATGGGTATTTAGGGCTCTTTTAAAAGCTGGTATAAATGTTAAACTACAAATATCTATAGGGAGTGCATTCCATAGCCCAGAAATGACTGCAGAGAAGGCCTGCTCCCGATTCTCCGCCAGATGAACTGATGGCATCCAGAGATGGACCTCTCTTGATGACCTTAATGTGTGGTGGAGATCATGCAGAAGAAGGTGTTCTCCCAGGTAACTTAGTCCATTTAGGGTTTTAAAGATAATTACCAGCACTTTGTATTTTTCCCAGAAACATTTTGGCAGCCAATGCAATTGTTTTTAAAACAGGCATGATATGATTGTGTGACCATAAATTTGGAAGGATTTATATTTATGAGAATCAGTAAATTATAAAAGATGTATGCACTAATTTTTTAGTATATAACTCAGAAGACAAAGATTCCAACATGGCATTGACTAGGAACTGGATTAACTTCTATGCAGAGAGCTTGCACTAGTCCCTGAACCAACTGAGTCTCATTGAAACTGTGTCCTGATTTGGGATGTGCACAAACTGGTCTGCAATGAATTGGGCCAGTTCAATGGCTTGATTGTGAACCGAACTGACCTCCAAGAGATGTTAGCTGGTCCACGATCGAACTGAACCAAGTCTGGTCCGATGTGGAGCAATTCAACAGTTCGAGGAACTATGCTTGTAAAAGGAAATCTGGAGAGGAATCCTGCCTTTAAAAAGCTTGAAAGGCAGTGGTGGCTGTGGTGAGAGGGCACCTTTAAAAGTAGGTGAAGACTGATCCTCCTCCTGCGGTGGCAGCCACTCTTCAAAAACCCTGGTGCTCCTCCCAGCAGCCAGGCAATAGGGTTCCAACCTCCACAGGTGCATGGAGGCCAGAACCGTGCTGCCAAGTTGCTGGGGGGAGTGCCAAGCTTTTCAAGGTGCCAAGCTTTCCACTGCCACCAGAGGATTGGTAAGCACCTACTTTTAAAGGTGCCCTTTAACCGCCTTCCTGGCCACCTTTAGAAGCCTTTTAAAGGTAGGATTCCTTTTTGCTTGTAAAGGGGAATCCTCACCAGATTCTCCTTTACAAGCATGGCATCTCAGAACATCGGACTTGGTTGAGTCAATTCTATTGAATGGACCGGATTGGATGGTTGGTTCGCCTGAACCGGTTAACGGACCGGTGGTTTGGTTAGAATTTGGTCCAAATTGAAGCCGAACCACACAAATCAGTCCATGCACACTCCTACCTTAGATTACAAATGGGGCTAAGTGGTGAAGAAAAACTGTGCTGAAACCATATGCAGAAGTTGCTGTAAATGTTCAAAGTATCTAGGGGTGATTTGAAGGAATGGACAAATGTGCTAATTCATCTTGTGAGAAAATAGGGGGGGGGGGAATTAAAGCACAATGACTCTAGCTATTGCCTGTGTGTCTCTGTCTTCCATCATAAAAAAGGTGAAAATTTGCTAACGTCACTTGTAATCTGACTATATTCTTCCCAGTGTAATAGTGTGAAAGTTCATGAAAATCAAAATTAGGCAGCAGCTGATAGCACATGAGTGGAACTTCAACAATCTAACCTTGAGTGGAGTCATATATTAACATTCAGAAATTGTCGCTACTTGTTAAAAGAAAAGTTCAAACACCTCGGAGTTCTCAGTAGAGATTGATATTTAAGAAGAATTTAAAATCTGAGAATCTTTGTTCTTTCTCCAAAGACACAGGGAGTTTGGAATTATAGTTTTTTTTTCCCCCTTCAGAACTAAGTTATTAGCTTTACTTCTTCTTACTCCTTAGTGCAATAACAAATTAAGAGTGAGGAAGGAAAGTGTATTCTGTGGCAGAATATGCTTAAAAAGTAAGAATTTTCAGTGGGACAGTAACACACACACACAGAGGTTATGTCATTAGGCTTATTGAACTCCCCCCGCCCTAAAATTCTTCACATATCTGAAGCTGCTTTTAGTTTATCAAAGCAGATTCACCTTGACATGCCACTTTTGGTGAAATGTGGTGGCAACTCTAATCTCCGTTCAGCTGCATAAGTTTCAAACAAGCAGTGACAGAGAAAATATAAAGAATTGTGTTTCTCCCTTTAACTTGTGCTGTGTGGCATGTGAAGTCATCAGTTGTGCATCTTGCCTGTGGTGTCGATGTAGCAGGAGTGTCCATTCATTTCTGAACAAATGGAAAAAGGAACAAGAAATGAGCCTATTCTGTCCATTTTTCATCCGTTCTTCAGATAGACAAGACCCAATTCATGAAATTCATGTTATATGTTCCACTCCTATTCATGTGTTATATTTTCACTTCCCTCTCACAACAGCCCTTTTTTGCATCCAGGAATATGTCCATGATGGCAGTTCAGTCCTCATTAATATATCCCTGTGCACAAAAGGAGCTTCCATGGGGAGAAGTGAGCGTCTCCCTCCCTCTGCTCTGTGTTTTGAGGCAAGCCTTGTACGCTGTTTCCTAGCTACTTATGAAGGTGATGTTCTTGCTCCACCCTCATAAGCCCGTACCAGTCAGTGGCACTGACATTAAGCAGCAAGGGGAAGGGAGAGCCTAATGGTTATTCCCACAATGCTCCAGACTATTGCAATGCCCTGCATGATTATATTTTAGAAGCAGATAATTTCACCTGGAGCTTCCACTCATTATTTTCCATAGGCACCTTGCTTAATGTTTCCTAAACTGTGCGCTGCAGTGTCCCGGAATGAATACAATACCAAAGTGGAACAGCTGTGCATAGGCCTTGTGGATTGCAGTAATGCACTCTGGGCCATCCATCATGCTCTTGTAATTATGCCATTCTCACTTTTCACTACATTAGATGAGGGTAGCATGCTGGTATTTCAAGCAGAGGCATAAGAGTTGAGCTAGTACCCCACTGATTATCTGAAACCTGAACCATAAGTATGACTCATCAGTAACGATGACACTGCGGCATCAGTGCCAAAGTATTACCGTATATTATCTTCTCTTTTTAAGTTTATTTTAAAAACCAGGAATGGTATACCTTGAAATATTGTCAACGCTTCTCAGTTTTATTATCAGTGGGTTCCCCCCACCCAAATAATTTTGAAGATTGAACATCTCTGTAAGGAGAGCAAGATATCTCCTTTGCATGGAAAACAGGACATCAGAAAATGTGTGTGGACTAAATGTGGTTAATGAACAAACTGTTGCTAATTTGACCAAAAGTTTGGCTGACATCACAAACCTAGGGACCTTATGAGTTACTGCTTTGGCACAGTAGTTCAGCTGGTGGGAACACAAAACTGGAGAGAGGTAAGGGGTGACACTTTCTTGCTGCCAAGATGCACCAGGAACAAATACCACAGTAACCACTGCCTCTGGTAAACTATACTTGGATGGAAATGTCTCCCATGGAGCTTATAAGTGAGTCAAGGAGCAGATCTCTGGGTGTGGAAACACTTTGAGGCTATTACACAACACGAGACACCTGGGGTAATCCAGGAGGCTAGTGTCAACTGGAGCACCGGGAGCCCACTTTGTAACCCCACTTTGTATTTTAACCCCACTTTGTAACCTGACTTTAGCTGAGGTTGTACGAACCTGCAGCTAGATGTGTGGTTCATTTAACCTTGGCAGACTATTGTGTGCACAACTGCCACCAGGCTTCCCTCCAGCCCTCTGCCATTTCCAGCAGTGAACCGGGGAGAAAGAGAAGCCGTGCCAAATTCAGCAGTGCTTCCATGAGAGAAGCCACCATGATCATGCCGCATGGCACTCTGGGATGCAGGAGGGAGGATTCCTCCCACTCCCAGTTCCTGCTGTTGCTGTGCTGCCATTTGTGTGAGTGCAGCCGGGCGGAGTGGAGGGCGGCTGCTTCTCATCAGCAGGGGAAGATGGGCAAGTTCCCTTAGCAGCAGCAGCCAGAGGTCATGTGCACAACCTCTTTGTGTAGCATCCTATGACCTGCACTTTTGGTAATGGTGTGTAATTTGATCTGCGGAGACCACATGGTAGTCAGCATAATCGCACATGATTTATCCAAAGCTAAGTACTTCGATTCCCATTGATTTCAATGGGAGAATTAAAGATGCTCTTGGTCTTGAAGCCAATGGAAGATGCTTAACTTTAGTTGGAATGTTGAGTTTTCTCCAGTTTGATTATGGCTGTGTTTGTGTTTAGTGATATATAGCAATTGTTTATTCTTGGTGATCCAACAAATGGTTTGGTTATATGTATTATAGTTATTGGTCCTGTTATGACATCATCTTTTGTTGTATTCCCAGGTAATTTTGTTCTCAAAGTACAGTATCAGTTTGGTTTATCCTCTAGTGCATATCAGCACAGGTGTATCTAACAGCTACCACTTTCTCAGTCCACTTCATGTATCAGGCATAATAGGCTTCACCTACAAAATGTCATGCCACAATAAATCAATGTCTCTCTAAGGTGCCACAGCCCTTTTTGTCTGTTTTCACTGTTCTTCACACAGACCAATTCAGGAGCAGCATTTAGCTCAAAGTCCATTTAATAAATCAATAATTTAAAAAAGCAACTTAAATCCAAAAACTCCAGTGTAATTGCTTTGAAGACTGTGTTATGTTTCTCTCTGCATATTTTCTCAGCTTTTCATACACAATAAAATTCAGTTGATCATATACCTCTTGTATGTCTGTGTTAGTGTTCACTAACTTACTTACTAATACTTACTAACACGTAAGTGTTAGTGTTCACTAACACTTACTATGTAGTGTTCACTACATAGTAAGGCCTGGGAGCCAGTGGTATTTCCCATCAACCTTAAGTACAGTTCCATTACTAATTGTGCAAAGCTTTGTCCACAGCTGAATACTCTGCACAGTCCCCCTGTCACCGTGTGAAGACCAACATTCTCACTGTGCAATGCTGTGCTTTGCTCAGCACCTGAATGTGCCTTTAAGGGAAACAAAGCCATCTTGAGCACCTGCCCTGCATCATTTTGGAAGGCATGTACAAATTGCTGGGCCCTTCCCAGTGCTTTCCCACAGAGGACTCAATCTCCCTTAAAGGGCCCTCATGGCACTGAGAAAAGCACAGAATTGTGCAAAAGTCAACACAGTGGGAAATGATTCTCATATTGAAGGGTGGTGTTTTTTTTTGTTTGTTTTTTGCCAGGGGGCCATATTGGGCAAAAATCAACATGCATGTGTACCAAGAGACAACCAGACTGCCAGAGTGAGCACTTTAAATCCTGCTGTCCATCAGTAGCCACACCCTGGAAAAGTGTTGGTGTGGTACCCTTCTGAGGTTTGCATGTATCTAGCAACCGGGCTGGGCAGTGACAGCCCTCTAGCCTGCATGCGTGTCTCTATGGCCTGCCATTCTCATGAGAGAGTGGTCCATGGGAGAAGGAGCATTGTCACATATTAATGATTCAGCCCCTGAAACAGCATCCCAGTATACCCCAAAATGGTTCTTCTCATGAATAATGCCTGAGACTGCATGCTTGCACCCAAGGGGAATGGACTCCCCTCCACTTTCCCTACTAATTTGTACAATGAATAGAGCAGAACCACTCAAGAATTTCAAGGGCTGCTTTTCAACCCAGACCCCAGGTATCACTCCCCTGGTATGAGTTCTCTTTGATGGGAAACAACCAGGTTTCCCAGGTTATGGTGCTACTGGGACTCCACCACATGCTTGTGCAAATACTTCTTCATCACTTGATGTGTGGAGTCCTCTCCACAAAGTGCCCATCTTGTCATCCCATCCCCTTTTCCTGCAGATTACCAAAGGGGGGAACATGAGACACAGTGGAAAGCAGATATCCCCCAATGTGGCTTTCCCCCTTTGACATGATTTGAAGCTTAGGACATGGCAACGTGGCATCCCTGTTGCTGGGCAATCGCTAGAGGAATGCGGAGACATCAGGGGTGAGGCAAATGCTTGGAGAGGCGGCAAGCGAGAAGTGTGGCAAGTGTGGCTGGCAGGTTTCTCGGCTGGTCTGGGCCGCCCTCTCTATGGTTTTGGCAGCAGCCACAGCACAAAACCCAGGTTATATGGCAGTAACAGAATTTGGATGACACAATGCCACCTTCACATCTCCAGCTGAAGCAGAAAAATTCACTACAAACCGAAGGTTCAGATTATGGTTTTGGCTCAAAAACTTAGGGTCGCTTTTGTGACGAAACTGCAGTTTCATGCATTCAGACGACCACAAAATGGAATCTCTGCCCCCTTCACCTCTGATTTGGCATCATGTGTGAAGGCAGCCACATAGTTGTTTTCATGTGGGTCTTTTTTGAGGGGAGTTAAACTCCCCATACCAAGAGCTTAAATGTGTGAAACCCCTCCCTCCTCAGAAACACAAATATGTGAAATGGTTGGCAAGAACACAAAAGTCTTTTAGGTAGCTTAGAAATAGAAGGGGTTGTGGCTGTTTTGAGGGCATATTTTTCAAGCTGTGGAATGTTACACTATTTTTGTTCAAGCCCTCCTTTCCACTGAGTTCCTTTAGCTTCACTTACCTTCTCTCTGAATCTTCAAACATTCTGCTCTGAGTCTGGGGCGGTTTGGGGTTTTCCATTGGCTACTTTAGGTTATTTACTTGAGATTGTTGTAAAACCAGCCTATATGCAGGTTAACATAGGCCCATCCACACGTTATGTTTAACACTCGTACAGTGAGTGCACACCGGTGCAGATCAGTACAGATGTGTATGCAGGTACAGTCATTGACATGTTATGCTGAACACAGGTACAGAAGTATACTTCCTATCTGTACCATGCCTTCAAAAGGCCTGTATCCATGTTCTCTTTTAAAATGAACACAGACACAGTCATTCACACAAACACATGTATGAGTGTACAGACATCTGTACACTCATATAACATAATGTCTGAATCAGACTCCTGAGTCTGCTGGTACCTCCCTCTCACCCACAGGTGCTCCCATATGCATCCCTAAGGATAACATTTCCAGCTCTTTCAGAAATTAATAGTAGATGTATTTCTTCACTTTTCATTAAAAGAAATATTTCCTAATTGGTGTTATTCTTCTGAGGTTTAACACAGAGACAAAGGACTGAATCAGCATGAAGCTAGAAGAGTCATCCAAGAGTACTTCACAACATTGTTGCTAGCAACACAGCAGAAAGTAATACATGAAAGAAGTATATCCTGCTTTGCACATTGCAATGGGCACTTTTATTTAAAAATTACTATATTCCTGTAATCCTTTGGACTATCAGTGCTAGCCAGCCATACCACAGACTAGCCATACAATCCTAGGCCACCCTTAGCCAAGTTGTAGAACTAGGTTATAGAACTCCATTGTGTTCTAAAACAGTCCTCTCATGTGAACAAAAGAGTAATCCGTGAATCCGGCTTTAGTTGTTTGGTACAAGCAATGTATTTTGTGCAAGAACGAGAACCTAGATGATAAGGAAAATCAGTTTCTTATCTTGTAGGTGGTTCAGTTCATATTATCCACCTACAAGATTCCAAAGTAATGGTGATGCCTTTCATTTGGTTTACACTTATTACAGCTGTTAGAGGGGAGGGTTGAACCAATATAAGGAGTATAAATATTAGAGGATTTGCATTAGGTATTTGCATCCATTCTGTATCCTGAAGACTTGGGTCATGTGGTAACTTCCTCAGGAGTGTCTATCTGGCCCATATGGCCAACAGTCCAACCTGCTGTAATTGATTATATAATTAAAACTGGTTAAGTAAAACGGGTTCCAGTGTCCAAATTGTGTTCGTGTACTTATTGGCAACCATTCCCTCACCCTAAATTAAGGTGAAAGCAAGTCTCATAAAGGGGATCACTACACTTTCGCCTTCCAAACTTGCCATTTGTTGGTGATTGGACTGCTTAGTCAAGGTTCTAGACACCCACAATAATCCTGCAAAACTTGAGAAAAAGTAATGTTTTGAAGCAATTTTAGAATCAGTTCTTTCAAAGGAAGAACCTTGGAGAAATTGTACCTTTAGTCTATCATCACATTTGTCAGATAGATAAATTTCCTTTACAGGATAGTCCATTCATTTAGAAGCATTCTATACTGTTACAAGAAGGAAAGAAAAACACTCCTAATAACTAATTTGTCTCCTGTACATATGTTATTCATTTCATCTTGGCTCCCAAAGATCCTCTCCACCCTTCCCAGCCTCCCCTCACTGATTGCACTCAGATGCAACAGATGAATCTCCAAGTACAAATATGAAACATTGGCAGACTTCCCTTCCCTTCCAGAATACAATTTTCAAAAAGCACAGATTCTAAGCTTATCCAAAGGACTAAAGGATCTGAGCCAGAGCTGCTTATTAATTAGTTGTTAACAAAATGGAAATATTGAAGTGTCCCAAAAGATGTAATTACACATTAATTACTTCAAATAACTTTAATTTAATTACACCATAGGATTTTACACCATATACATACATATTTTTTGTTTGTTTCCTATTTATATCCATATCTATCTATATTCATATCTATCAATGTCCATGAAAAGAAAGAAAGAAATTTTTAACTAGAATTTCACAGGTCAAAGATTCAGCAGCTATGATTACTTCTGTAACCTTGGTCCTTTAAGGCAGTTCCAGGCAGGTAGACTTCTAATATCTAGAAGTCTGATCAAGTTTCCCAGATTGATTACACCAATGTAGTTCACCCTAGTGACTAAGTTCAGCTGATGTCATATTTCCCATCATTCAATAAATGAAACTGCAATG
This sequence comes from Hemicordylus capensis, assembly GCF_027244095.1. Classification (NCBI taxonomy): domain Eukaryota; kingdom Metazoa; phylum Chordata; class Lepidosauria; order Squamata; family Cordylidae; genus Hemicordylus; species Hemicordylus capensis. The sequence continues at coordinate 60,820,828 of NC_069657.1, forward strand.
TGGAAGCTTATCTGTTCTGTGTTTTATGCAATCTGATCCTCTTCATCCAACATAACCAGGGAGGCAAACATACTTTCTTGTCTGAACCTCTACAACATATAGTTGTGGACCTCCTTGACACATGTGACATAAGAATATCTCTGCTGGATCAGGCCCAAGGCCTATCTAGTCAGGGGCGTAACAATAGTGGGGGCAGGGGGGGCACGTGCCCCAGGCGCCACCCTGGTTGGTCACGTGGGGGGCGCCAAAACGTGCCCCAGCGGATCCCCTGCCTTTCCCGGTTTTTTTTTTTTAAATATTTTTTGTGTGCGCAGCAGTCGAGTGAAGTGGTGGCGTGGCGCCCCCTCCCCCGGTCCCGGCGCCGCCCCCCGCCCCCCGCCCTCCCATTGCTCGGCTCTGGTGCGCGGGCGCCTAAAGTTTGACTGCGCAGTGCCTGCCTGCTTGCCTTTGACCTCGTCGACTCAATCACAGCAAGTACTCCGCTCACTCCCAATCCCCGCCCGCCACCAGTCGCGCATGCGTGGTGGTGTCCTTCTCCCAGCTCACCGTCTGCAGCACATGCAACGGTGATGAGGCAGGGAGTCGGACTCGGAGCAGTCCAAGCCCCAGCTTCGTGGCTAGCTGCGATGTGGCACAGTGGTCCCGAGCAAGAGAGCGCTGGGGCAGGTTTCCGCGCATAGCTGCATTGGGTGTATCTATTGTGAAGCTTTGTGTGGGGGAAGGTCCGCGTTTTCTTCGCTCCCCCACTTCACTTCCAACCACTCCCCCCCCCGCGCCGAATTCTCACAAGCTCTTGCCCGTGAGAGGGACGCTTGTTGAAAGGGATCTTTCGAACTTCAAGTCCAAACGGACCAGGTTGGCACGAGCCCACCAGACACAGTGGAGGAGGATGGAGGAGGGGCTGAACGGTGGCAGGTGTATGAAGATGTAAAAGGAAAGACGGTGCTGGATATTGCTACCACCGCTGCAGAGAAGGAGGAAGGAAGCAAATAAAGGAGAGTGAGAGGGGTGAGTCCTGCGGCCCCGCATTCGCTGCATTGCCCTCCCCCCTGGCTTTCTTCTTCCCGCCGCCGCTCCGGCGTGTGCTCCTCCTCCCCATCTTTCACGCCCCACCCCTCGCGCGGCAAAACGGAACAAGAAATCCCTCTGCACTGGGAGGATGAGAAGGAGCGGGGGGAACCTCCCACCTATCCTGATTGCCTTCCTGTAGGCGGCTAATAGGAGAAGGAAGAGTGGGTCAGTAGCTTGTTGTCTCATTCATCTCTTCCCCCCTCCCCCGGCCTCAGGTTGAGGCATGTAGGCGCTTCCAGTTGGCTTTAATGGTTTGTGGGTTTTCCCCATTTTCTTTCTCCCCCCCCCCCCCGCCAATAAGATCGTGGACTCTGAAAGAGAAGGCGAAGCTGTGGCCAAGAGATTACTTTTGAAATGTCTCTCCATTAAAGAGGCTGTCAATGAGTTGGTCGCTCGCCATTCCTCTATCTGAGCCCACCCCCCATGTATTCTGCAGGTCTGTGTCGCCCCCAAATAAAGGACAGCCTTTTAGAAATCTGGCAAGTGAGCTCTCTCCTCTGTCCAAATTTCAACTCGGATCCCATATTCAAAATGACTTAATATGAACTTGTTACCTCCTCTTTGCCCCCCCCCCCTTGTACTTGCAGCCATAGTGGCTGAGAGAAGCGTGCGTGTCCCACCCCTCCTCACTTTTTCAATGCTTCAATGAAAGAGTGAAGTGGGAAATTTAATCTGCATTAGTAATTGCGAATACAGATCCACGATGGTACTTATGCGAGACTACAGTAATTGGCACAAAGTAAAAGCCTGTGTGATCTTGTGTAAGTGGTTTTAATGATGAGATGGAGGGGAGTAAGAAGTATTTTGTGGAGATGGTTGTTCATGCTGGCCAGTGAATTGCTGTGAAGTGCAGTGCAAACCTTACTTATATTTTACATCAGTTTAAAGAATGTACATTAAAGTACTGTGAAATCTAAGGATGCAGTGTACGTTATTGGCACTATAGAAACAGAATGGTCTAAAAGATGATGTAGTATAGATGGAGTGGAATGTTGAGATGTTTCTGTTCTGGACATGTAGCAGTAAGGAGGGGCACTGCTGGCCAGCCATCTTCCTCTGTGTATAAATGTATCTGTAAGGGATAGAGGAGCCATGAGATTCCATAAACCCATGTGAAAGGATCCTGTTCTTCTATATGCCTTAAAATAATATAGCTTGAGAGGCTAATACTTATCTCTTTTCAGCTATTCTGGAGACCTTACTTCTTGGTAGCAGTGAAAACATACAGACACACTCTCCCTCCCAAAATGTGTAATAGCTACTGTACAAAAAGGCATCCTCATGATGCGTCTATTTACTTGTGGTTTGAGTAAGAAAAATTGTAATCATCTGAAATTTTGTCTCTCAACTCTTATTTTAAATGGATATATGCCTGATCGCTTCCTCACAGATTTTACTTGTGACTGCAGTAATTATATACAGTGATAATCTTTAATAACTTCTTTCAAATGCCAGTAGCTCTTCTAACCTGTACTTTGCAGTGTTTCCCCTAATTTTGATGTTGGGTCTGAAAGTAAACATGGCACAGACATTAAGTATTGAAATTTGACATTTTAAATTTTAAAAACATTTTTCATTCCTCTTGGAGAGCAGCTCCCTATTAAAAATTTGGAACGCCAGTACTTTATAAGGTGCTTAAGTATAGTACATTTTAAAATCTAAAGCATTTATTTGAAGACAGCCTTCTGGTATGCTGAGCTGACGTATGTTGGGGGGGCGGCGGTGGGGGGCGCAATTTCAGTGCTTGCCCTGGGCGCTGTTTTCCCTAGTTACGCCTCTGTATCTAGTCCAGCATCCTGTTCCACACAGTGGCCCACCAGATGCTTCTGGGAAGCCCACAGGCAAGAAGTGAAGGCATGCCCTTTCTCCTGCTGTTGTTCCTCTGCAACTGGTATATAGAGGCATCTTGCCTCTTAGGCTTGTGACACACACAGGTGTGTTCCTGCACTATTAGGGAGAGTGTGTGAAGGAAGCAACCATATGGGTGAGGTCTGCTCCACTTGACTGGTGCTCCATCAGGATGAACAAGTAGGGGAGATCCACAAGACGGCAAAACATGTTTTATTATACTGCTTATTTTATAAGAAAATATGTGAAAATGTTTATCTCTCCATTTATATCAAAGTTCCTTGGCCAGTCTAAAGATTTTTATGTTTATTTTATTTTATCGGACCAGATTCAAATAATTGCTTATAATGTGGCCAGATTTTGTGCGGTGGCAAACAGAGTCCATTATGGGATTATTCAAAATCCTTGCTGAATTAACATGCAGCTATATATTTGAGCTATGGGTTTGTTTGTTTTTGTTGTTTTTAATCTTTCTTTAATTTCTGAGTATTAAATCAGAATTCCTGTTCTGATTTGAACAGTTGTCACAACTATGTAAATAAGTATTGGTGTGTGTGTGTGTGTGTGTATATTTATTTATTTATTTATTATTTATTTGCTGGTTGATGACCAAAATAAAGTTTGATCTGATCTGATCTGAACCCACTGATGTGGTAGCTTGAGTCATTCACTCTCTCTACTGTGTAGGACCACACCATGGAGAAGCAGCTCTCACGCTATTTGGTACATGAAAGGTGCAAACATACCTAAAATATATATTTTAGTTATAAAAATACCTACCTGTGCCTAAAACAGAAAACAGTGCTCAGATATAGGAAAGAAACAGAATCTGCTCTCTATTTTATTAGTATTCAGTAAATAGAGTATTCAGTAAACCACATTTTATGAAAGCAATGGGAGGCCTAATTTTCACATTAATTGTTTTTATTGAATTTCAGGTTGATCATACAAAACTGAAAAATACATGGGGGCGGGAGAGAACTTATTTCGATTATGATTTTACTAAACAAAAAATAAAACCATAAATTACAGGGATAGCTGTGCAGCTGGTGTTCCGTAACATGAAAAAAGCAAGCCATATAGATCAAAGGTCCTATCCCTTTTGTAATATGAATTATTATTATTAATTGTTTGCATTCAAAGCCATTATGAGGGTTTAGAAGATATTGGGGATTTGCTCCTTCTAATAAGTTCAGAATCAAACAGCCCTCTTTAGGCATCACAACATTCTTGAAATAGCCTAACAAAATAACTATTGGATCTCACAATAAGGCAGTTCCCATGAGCAGCCTAACCCAGGCTAGGGCAGGGTTAGTGTCCTCTCTCTCGTGTGGAGAGTCAGGATAGCTCCTGATCCTGGTGCTCCTGCACAGCCTAACCCTACTCTGAAGCCTGGCTTCTATCCAAGGTTAAAAGTGCTGGCTGCATGTCTCCTTGGGTTGCATCCCCCTATCTCATTGGGGAATCCCCCTGCCCATCGTGCAGTGCACTGTGGGATTCCCAGAGGCCTGGACACATTGTCCCAGCCTCTGGAGACCCGCACTGCTAGCAGTAGCATGGATGGATTGTGTGGGTGCGCAAGAGTGCACCTGAAGAGAACACCAGAGACAACCACTGGAGAGATCCTGTGCTGGGTTGAATTGCTCTATCCCTGCTTAATATAAAGGGAATCCAATTGCTCTATCCAATTGCTCTATCCCTGCTTAATATAAAGGGAATCACCACATTGAAAGGTGCCTTTTTGTCCAGCAATGATTATCTCTCATAATGTCAAATAACACATGTATAATTTTCTCACTATAATGTTGACCTGTTAAGTTACTACTTCTGGTTTTATGCCATAATTATTAAATCGATGAAATTATTTACTTCATCAAGGCGATCCAGTGTAAACTAATTATTCCCTTGCTATGGTAAATACTATATTGAGAATATGGGTCCTCAATGCTTTTGAAGAATAAGTCACCAATCAGAAATAACAGGGGACAGTCACCTTGCATTTGCAATATAATATTGTATTTGCATCTGTGATATGCCCATTCAGATGATACGTCTGTGCCAAGTCAACTACCACATAATTAAGGACATGCATGAACATGTCCCACTCCCTCTCCCAGTGCTCATTCCCCTTCTCCAAACTGCATGTATGGGGATAAATTGATTTATCTAAACTTCTCTCTCACACACTATCTAAATGCAACATTAATTTAGATTGCATGAAAAATAAACCTTCCCCAAATAATTAGAAGGGGAATAAACACCAGGAGGAGGGGGAATGGGACGCAATCATGAACATCCTTAATGATATGGAATGCAGGCTGGATTTGATGAATTCAGAGTCAGGAGGTATATAAATTAAATAAATAAATAAATAGGTTGCAGATGTTATCCTTTCCTATTATGAAAGGAATTTTAAAGGGACAACACAGACTAAGAGGAACAAAACTCCAAGCAGCAATATGACTGTGGCCGTTTTCATGCTAATATTTGCTCCATCTGGTCCGCCAACTACAGCCTTACCTCGACCGGCAGGCCCTGGCAACCGTAACTCATGCCCTCGTCACCTCTTGGTTAGACTACTACAATGTGTTCTATCTGGGGTTGCCTTTGAAGATGACTTGGAAGCTTCAGCTGGCCCCAAATGCTGTGGCCTGGCTGCTTATGGGCAGCAGAAAATATGATCATGTTTCACCTTTGCTGAGGTCGCCTCATTGGCTGCAAGTTTGCTTCCGGGTCCAATTCAAGGTGCTGGTTATCACCTATAAAACGCTTCAGGGTTTGACACCTGTGTACCTTCAGGACCCCCCTCTCCTGTACAACTCAGACCCTCCCTGTGAGGTTATCACAGGTAGACCTTCTTAGACTTCCAGACCCAGGGGAGGTACGTGGGGCCCAGGCTCATGGGAGGGCCTTCTCTGTTGCAGCCCCCTCCTTATGGAACACTCTGCCTCCTGAGATTCATAATGCCCCCTCCCTTCTGTCCTTTAAGAAGCTCCTGAAAACCTCTCTATTTTGCCAGGCTTTTAGTTTTTAATGTGTGTGTGTGGGGGGAGGCAGTTGTTTTTCTTTTCCCCTTTCCTTTCCTTTTTCTTCCCCCACTTCTTCTCTTGTCTTCATTGTTGTTGTTTTAATTTATGTAAACTGCCTCAAGTCTAAGGAAGTCAGGCAGTCAATGAATTTGCTAAACAAACAAACTTTTGTTCTGCTCTTCATACAGCTCCCATTGTACCCAACAGGTATCTTGGTACTAGGTGGATGGACCATCACTGGTAACAAGAGATAAAGAAAGCCACATTCATTCACTAGTGCGGTCAGAGAACTGTGGTCTAGAAGTGGAAGCTAGGGCTGTTGATAACTATATGTGTCTCTGACTGCCGTTTTTAATAAGGTAATTTGACCTTTAATAAGGTCACTTGCCATATAAGCAAAACAACTGAATTTATTGATATATCTATAAAGTTATCCTTTCCAGGACTCTGGGGGGCATTTAATGTGCTTGAAAAATCAACAGCTGAATGCATAGTTACCTAATGTAATCTACCCTGCCATATATTGGAACATTATTTTATTGAATTTATTTTATATTCTGGCTGACATAATAATTATATTCCAGTTTCACAAAAGATAATTTGTTCCAATGAGTTCAACATTCTGAGGATGCCAAGTCACTCTGCCAGAGACCTAATGTTGGTGGACACAAGCCCAAAACATAGTAACATATCTGTGGTTATATTAAAAAAAAGGAGAAATATGTAAACTGTGAGCATATGCCAACAAAACAAGGAACCCTTCCCTACTCCTAAAAATGTGGTCCAAATATGCACCAGATTATACAAGTTTAAAGATACGGACTATAAGCAGCAAGAGGTACATAACAATTGTCTGTTATACATACACACACACACACACACACACACACACACAGAATATGTTTGGCTGCTGTGTATAATTTGGAAAGGTTTAAAACTGAGTCTCAAGCTTTTACGTAGGTCTGGAATAGCAATTATTATTATTGCATAAATAGCTTTCTATACCTTTTGGAATGTGTGGAAAGCCCTTGATATGCTTATGAGATAGGCCAGTATTAGCCTATTAATTATGTGTTGCTGAAAAGAATCTCCCACTCTGAAGCTGGGACCCTAAACATAGACCCTGGACAATGTGCCAAATAATTGGATTAGAGCAGTGGTTCTCTAAGGCAGGGGGAGGGGGCAGGATTTGGGAAGTGCAAGACTCCAGGAGGATGGGGAGAAAGTACCAATGAAGGAAGAATATCTCACAGGAGGCAGAACAAGACAGCCTTGCTGCCCAGCTGCAGAGGTTTTGCATTACACCTATCCAAAGTGTTATACTAACCATGCTGCCACATCAGCTGCCCCTCCACTGGCTGGTTGGTTGTAGGAGGGAGTTTAAGATCAGTGCTGGCTTTGTGCCCAAGTCACTAAGGCAGCACTGGCATCTCCAGGTTTCTTAGCTGGCTGGATATGCCAACAAGCCAACCAAGAAGCCAACCAAGATAACAACCAAGAAGCAAGAAGTTCACAAGCCAGTCGGAGGCCAGTGCCAAAACCAGTCAGCAAGGAGGAAACATGCCTCCAAAATGGTGCTTAGAACACCTCAGAACAGCTCAAAATACTCCAAGCTAATTCCGTCAGAACCGGCATGACTGTTTTTCCCCGATGGAATGTTCTGGGCATTTGCATTCTGTTCCAAGCTCAGAACGGAATGCAGATCCCATTCCATTCATATCCCTAGCCATAATGTTGTGCACCACTAAAGTAGGATGGCTCAGGAGCAATCCTATCCTGCCTAGCAGGATCCCTACAGCCCCCGATCCCTGCAGCTCTGTGACGGAGCCGGCAGACATGTGGGTGGCCAATCTGGCCTCCCAAGCTGCTCCCTTGATCATCTGCGGGGAGAGGGGACTAAGCCCACTCTCCCCGCAGAACCCCCTCTGGCGGGTCTCACTGATCATGAGACTCACCTCATAAACTGCTCTTCGACTATGTTTTCAGAGTGGTTTAACAAAAGAAAAGATAACAAAATCACAAATATGACAGGACAGGTTCTGTGTGGCCAGGGGATCCTAGCATTTAGGGAATTTCTCTTCTAATTCAACACTGCATTCTTTTTGTAAAATTCCCAGTTGATCTTACTGAACTTTGGAAAGAAAGTGCTGTAGCTGTAGCCTTCAGTCGTTTGAACAGAATCCAAAACCATATAAGATATACTCTTTGAAAAATGAATTGAAACAAGGTGTCCCCCATGCCGTGCCCCCCTCCCCCAGTTCCGACTATTCAGATTCCCTTTCAGTGGTCCAGATCTGCCTGTGGCAAACTATTTTTCCTTGTGATTGGGAAGATTATTCCTGCTGGTGCATCTTACAGTGAGAATATTGACTTGCACTTACAAAGGTCAGGCAACTCCAACAGCTAGTGGAAGTGTGCATGCTAACTCAAGCACATATCTCCACAAAGGATTTTTTGTTACAAAACACAAGGCTCAGCAGAAGAACCAAAGTGTGCAGCCAGCACTGAAATGCAACTTTTCTCTGAATATGTGAATGCTGCCCCAAATGTTTCATTAGCAAGCAGAAATCATAATTAAATACTAAGGGGGACAAAGAATCCACCATCCACCCAGCAAGCAGGTTTTGTGTTTACTTTTCTAAGAGCTTGTCTCCCACATAGAATTGTCCTTTTCTTTCCATTTGTTTCTGCAGTCATGTAACAATTCTCTCTTCCGCATAACAGAGTCAGCTGCTATAAGATAAGCCTATTTTCTCCTGTACTTCTCCTGTACTTCCTGTTCCCTTCTGAAAATATCCCTGTATTTCCTCTTCCCTTCTACAAAATTTTTTTTAAAGTGTCTTTTCAGACAGTGACATCTGTTACCTTCCCCTTGAATTGACCTTTACGTTCCCTAACAAAGGGCTACTGAACTTGTGATCACACATAAGGGCAGAGGTTCTCTACATTTGGTCCCCTGAAATTGTTGGACTACAACTCCCATATTCCCTAGCTACAACCACCTATGGCCTTTGTGGCTGGGAATGATGGAAGTTGTAGTCTAACAACATCTTGGATCCCAAGGTTAAGAACTCTACTGACCATGTAACTAGGAATTCTGTTTCCAGGCCACCATACAATGAGGTTATTAACACAATCAAAAACTGTATTCTACCTGTGTTTGGGAGTTGTGTGTGCTCCCAATTTTCAGTTGTGTGGAAGCAAGGTAAGAGGAAAATCTGGGTAGAAGTGATTGTGTGGAAGGAAGGTAGGAGGGAAACCTGGGTAGCTTTTCCTCCTACTTTGCTTCACTTCCACACCATCACTTCTACCCAGGTTTTCTTCCTACCTTGCTTTCCAATGACCTGAATGAGTCAATAAATAAACATCCTCTTTATATTGACGGCTTAGAGCTGTAACCTCTCCACAAAGGATGAGGTAGTAACCTGGGAGGCTCCAATACATGGCTAGTTGGCTTAGTGTGGTTTTCTGGGTCACTGATGTATTTATTTTATTTATTTAACATATTTCTATACCACCTAAACTCATGTCTCTGGGCGGTGAGATTGCTTGGGCCACAGTCTGATGTCATGTGAGAATTGACGCAATGGACTGAGAGCCAATGCAGATAACCAGATTGGAATCCAGGAGACTTTGGACTATGAGGCAAACTAGAAATGACCTTAAACATGTTGTTCCCTTCCCATCTTTTTTAAAAATAGCAGCCATGAAGGTCCCAATCCAGACTGAGACCATGGTGTGTGTGTGGTGTGTGTGTGTGTGTAATGTACCATTCCTAAAAAGGATTTTAAAAAATGGGGGAGGGACTAACCCTTTCCCCCCTATATCACAGTTCCAATGAAAATCACTTCCCCACCTAAAGCTACTATTTGCCTCTGAAGGAAGTTGCTATGAGCATAAATAGTAGTTTCCCTAATTAGCAGCTTTGTTGGGCAGCTAGCAGAGAGTTGCGTTAGGACAATGACAGGGCAGGAAAGGATTAATACCTCACAGCTGCTATTTTTAGGAATGGCACATTTAACATCCTGTCTAGCTGGCCCTCAAGTCCCACCCCTAATACCATTCTCAGGGTAAGCTTTGACAAGTTATTACTTTCAGCTTCAATTCCTTCTATAAAAATAGGAGTAATAGTGATCTGGCAAACAGAGAAGTTGTTATGTTGTTTTAAGTGCCGTATAAAATGAGAAGCCAAAGCCATATATTCATGGCAAAAGAAAAAGCATGATAATTTAAGTCCTCTGGGAATCTGACATTTCTGTTAATAGCCAGACAAGAAGGATAGCAGTTGGGGGAAAGAGGATGAGAAATAAAGAAAATCCACTTTTCATCTTGATGGAAAGTTTAAAAAACCCAATATTTTTAATTTTTAATAAAATGCATTTATATTGTCACACTAGTAGCAGAAGAGGTTGTGCCGAATACTGATGAAAATGATAGCTTTCCTTGAACAGCCAAAGAGAGAGCGACATAATGATGAAGAGAGCCTTTAACGACCAATAAAGGAGAAGAAGAATACGTCTCGGATGTCTTCAGAAGGTAATGTTTCCTTGATTCAGGAACATTCTTTATAAACGGCATTATTACTTTCATAGTTTTATGTCTGACATCAGCTGGGTTTAGACTGCACTAACATCATCCTTAATGGTCTTTCTGCCTCATCAGTGGGGCACCATTCAAGTAACAAAGTGCCAATCAGTGGCCCTTGTTCCTCTTTAGCTGAAAGACATTACTGGCAAGCATTCTGAGACATCATGATCTCTCTCTCTCACTCTGCTTGTTATGCCCTTTATTATAGCTGCAGTGAAAGGTCGGCTAGTATATCCATTAGAAAGCCCTAATTCTCTCAGACTTGTGAAAATATACTCCAGGATAAAGCTTAGCATACTAACAGTCTGACCCTCAGAGTGATCAAGTCGCATGATCCGTATTTGCTTCAGTAGGAATATAATTTTGATTCCCCCACTTCCCATAAGCATTTGAGACATGCCATTTTTGAGCTATAAATGTGAACAAAGATCAATAAACTTTCATGCACATAGCTTGGCCAATGCACATTATTTTGATCAATACACACTTTTTTTTTTAACTAGCAGTTTACTGACAACATGCTTGCAATGTTGAAATATATCACATTTGTGGCCTTAGAAGGCCCACATCCAGACTATTCTCACATTAGAGTAATGCTGTGAATGTAACACAATGGTATAGCAAGGTTAGAGTGGGCCCTGAACAAAGTGTAAAGATGGGACCCTCCTCCCATCTTCTTGTTTGGAGATGCAGGAGGGAGAGAACAAAGAGCAGGCTATCAGCTGGTGGGCTCTCTCTCCGAGGGCCCAGGGACATTTCTTCCCTCCTTGTTCTATTATAGCTATGCCCCATTGTAGCACAAGGCTGTAGCACAAAGAAAGAAATGCTCCCCCCCATTCCCTCATGCTGGCTCTAGCATATAATGTTGACAGGTTCCTGAACAGGTTGCATAACTGGTGGCACAACAGATTGCACAGCCTTGTAGTGAAGGCTGTCTCCCAGTGTATGTGTCCCAGAGAAAATCTTCCAGTAGCAGTTGCAGGATATCACACAGAACCACAGCTTCATACATCTCTTCTTCACTGGTGAGCATCCTTGGGCTATTTTGTGTATTGATGACATGATTTGAATTGCAGCTCAAAATCCCCTGGATGGACAGGGAGAAGTCAAAAGGTAGACCAAATATCACACATAGCAAGGAGTGCACCCATCCCACAACTTCAAACAATATGCACAACATCATCCAACAATGTATAACACACTGAGCAGAACTCTTCTGGGATGCCATTATTAACTGATTGAGCCCTTTAGAAAGGACAAGTTATGTATAAGTTGATACAGCCCAGGGGCCTTCTTGAGGACCACACCCAGTGACGAGACCTAAAGGAGTGCTGGGTGGTGCTGGGGGTGCCTAAAGGAGTGCTGGGGCTGCAGAACAGGTCCTAGAACCCTGCCAGCAACCACCTCTTTGTCAATCTTTCTCTGAACAATGCTCTCCATATCAGCAATGGAATGAAGATTGGGAGCTTGAAACGCCACATGCTTGTATTTGCAAGGACACCTAAAACCCAACTAAAAGCCCTCCAGTAGATAAGCTGTGTCTGCATCTAAGAGATAGCTATCCAGAAAGTGGGCTAACACAAGTTTTATGGGACTAGGCCCATTTTACAACAGATGGGGACCTGGACCCACCTCCCTTTTTGTGATAGGGTAGCTGTCCTTTCACATTGCCCTCCAAGACATTTTTCTGCCACAGTTGCAGCTGGGGTGCTTTCCTCTACAGACCCCACAAATATGATGGAATCTGCATGGGTTACATGAACAGCACTTCCTGCTGTTGTATTCCCAACAACAACCCCCCACCCCGAGCTCCCTCACCCTTTGGCCTGCTCCTGTGCTACTGGCTGATCCCAGCAGCCTGGACAGCAGATTGCCAATATCTGCCCACTCGCCCTGTATTGGCCTTGAAGGGGACATGATTAAAACCACAATTCCCAAAGCGCGGTGTGCCAAGGGATGGAAGGGTCCAATGCCTATCTCATGTGAAAATTCGCATCATACCTGGCCCACGAGGTGCCCACAAAATCCAAGAAGGCATGGTGAATAAGGTCCAGGTAATTACCCAAAGCCAGACTGCGTGAGGGCTGTATCTGCAGAACCACCCTGATATAAATATTGTAACCTGTGAGCCAGGTATTCCAAGTATGCTTCACAGGTTTGCGCTTTGTGTACCCCTTTTCCTTGCTCTGCTCTTGTGCCATGCTAGAGGCCATTTGGCTTTTTTGGGGGGGGCTTTTTTTGGCTTCACCTCTGGCTCCTGGAAGAGGAGGTTAAATAAATCTACATATTCCCTCTGCAGATCTTCTCTAGCTGATGGCAGCAGGTGGCCACCCAGGTGCGCAACATTATTGAACTGTATGGTACATGCTGGGGAAAGGGGACAACACCCATAGGATAAGCTCCATGAACCCCACTGCTGGCACCCAGCACTGTTGGCGATATATTATTCTGCCAAATTTGAGAGCAAAACCTATCTATCTATCTATCTATCTATCTATCTATCTATCTATCTATCTATCAAATTTGTATACTGCCCAGACTTTCATCTCTGGCCAGTAAGGGGAAGTGCCTGCGCACATTAGGCTGGGCATGCCCATCAAAGGCCAGGCATGGGAAGCAGGCAGCCAAAACTGCCCAAACCACATCGCTGGATAAGAGGCACCTCTAAGGGTGCCCATAGGCCAAACCTCAAATTGCTCCAGCGGTGCATTGTTAGTGTCCAGACCCACAAGTGACCCAGCCAAATCCAGCTGTTGGTTGGCATCTGCCATGAGACCAAGAGCTGGGATCACTGGGGAAGGGGTCACTGGTGCAGGTGTCAGGTCCACTGCATCTGGGGCTCCATCTTTTGGGCAATTAGTGTCCTTCTCAAACACTGCCAACCTGTCAGAGAGATAATGCATAAGTTCTGCTTTTTCCGTCCCTTGAGTGCACTTGAGTGTCCGAACCAGATGCCTGGTGGGCCCTGCATCAGCCTCTTTGCCACCCTTCTTTTTCTCCCTCTCAAATGCTTCCAAACAAGCTAAGAGAGTGCCGACTTCACCCAAATAATCCTCTTCCTCAGAAAAGACAACTGAGGAGCGCTAGCTACCATGTCGGCTACACTGAACAACAACCCTAATTACCCTTAGCACATCAATCCTTACAAGGACTGACGTGCCTTAGAATTCCCAAGACAAAGATCCTAACAACCAGGGACCCCAAGAGCCTGCCACCAAAGAGAAAGGCACCGCAACTTATGACTAAGCAGCACCAGGAGCACAAAGCAAGGGACACACAGACAGCACTAACAGTTAATTGCCACTCCAAATACAATCCTGCTTAGCGAAGACGGACAATTCATGCTCACTACCAATTAAAATGAAAACTGAAGCAAATCTCCCAGAAGATGGCAAAATACTCCCAATGGGAGTATACAAGTGAGCTCTACAGCCAAAATCCAAACATTGTGGGGGTACAAAGAGCCTCCTCACCAAAACTATCACCACACCTAATGCCCACTGTTTCTCTCAACAAAAATCAAGAAAAAAGATTTTTCCAGCTCATTGCCTAAGGCTCCACGGCCTAAATTGCTCCGCCCGCCAGTTGCTACATCTCATAGAGGGATCAGTGCTGCTTAATCTTGCTGCTACCAAGGCCCAGAACACCCCAGCTGAAACTGGCACTGTCGCCGGGTCTCCTAACCTCCACTCTGCCACCAGTCCCCATGGCCATGTCACCGTACACGTTGGGCACCACCGCCCCAGCACACCTCGATGGAGCAGAAACAGCTGCTGCAGCCATGCTTCCCAGCCTCCATTCCACTGCCATATCCACCACCATATCCACTGATGAACCCGCCACCACTAGACACCTGGCTGACTCAGAGGAGAGCAAGGGGCCTATTAGAATGGTCCACCCGAAGAGGTTACTGGATCTGGTAGGATTCCAAGAAGCCTTGGAGGGATTCAGTGTTGGCTCTGCTGGTGATCCTGTTGATGCCCTGGTTGAGAATTGGAACAACTTGCTCACCAGGGCAGAAGACATGATTGCTCCTAACGGTCCCCTCTGACCTGCTTCAAAATTGGCCCCTTGGTATACCGAAGATCTATGGGGGAGGAAGCGGCAAGGCAGGTGACTGGAGCACAAGTGGAGAAAGACTCGTCTCGAATCCGACAGATTACGACATGGAGCACATTTAAAGATCTATGGTCAGGCGATACATGCAGCAAAGAAGCAGTTCGTTTCTGCCCGTATTGCCTCTGTGAGTTCATGTCCAGCAGAGTTGTTCAGGGTTGTGAGGGGACTAGTATCTGCCCCCACTCCATTGAACCAGAATTTGGAAGCATCAGTCACCTGCTGTGATGTGTTTAATGAATTTTCTGCAGACAAAATCTCTCAGATTCAGGCCAACTTAGATGGAGATTCCACAATTAATTTGATGTCTGAACTGGAGATGTCCAACAATTCCTTTTATACGATTTGACTGGATCAATTTCAGTTTGTGACTCCTGAGGATGTGGACAAGCTGCTTGGAGTGGTGAGGCCTACCACTTGTTCTCTTGACCCTTGTCCAACATGGCTTGTTCAATCTATCATAGAGGCTGTTGTAGGCGGCCTGGTAGAAATCATAAATGCTTCTCTGAGGGAGGGAAGGATGCATCCTTGTCTTAAGGAAGCAATCATTAGACCTCTTCTAAAGAAGCCGGCATTAGATCCCTCAGAATCAAGCAATTATAGGCCAGTTTCCAATCTCCCATGGCTGGGCAAGGTAATTGAGAGGGTGGTGGCCTCTCAGCTCCAGGCGGTCTTGGAGGAAACTGATTATCTAGACCCATTTCAAACTGGTTTTTGGGCGGGCTATGGGGTGGAGACTGCCTTGGTCAGCCTGATGGCAATTGACAGAGGAGGTGTGACTCTGTTGGTCCTCTTGGATCTCTCAGCGGCTTTCGATACTATTGATCATAGTATCCTTCTGGAACGTCTTAGGGTGTTGGGGGTGGGAGGCACTGTTTTACGGTGGTTCCACTCCTACCTCTCAGACAGATTCCAGATGGTGTCGATTGGAGATTGTTGCTCTTCAAAATCTGAGCTTAAATATGGTGTCCCTCAAGGCTCCATACTTTCTCCAATGCTTTTTAACATCTACATGAAACCGCTGGGAGATATCATCAGGGGATTTGGAGCTGGGTGTTACCATTATGATGATGACACCTAGATCTACTTCTCCATGTCAACTTCTTCAGGTTTTGGCATATCCTCCCTAAATGCCTGCCTGGAAGCAGGATGAGGGAGAATAAACTGAAGCTGAATCCAGATAAGACGGAGGTACTTATTGTGAGGGGTCAGAACTCTAGAGACGATTTTGATCTACCTGTTCTAGATGGGGTCACACTTCCCCAAAAGGAACAGGTTCGCAGTCTGGGAGTACTTCTGGATCCACACCTCTCCCTGCTTTCTCAGGTTGAGGCGGTGCCCAGGAGTGCTTTCTATCAGCTTCGGCTGATACGCCAGCTGCGCCTGTTTCTTGAGATCAATGACCTCAAAACAGTGGTACATCTGTTGGTAACCTCCAGACTGGACTTCTGTAATGCGCTCTACATGGGGATGCCTTTGTACGTAGTCCGGAAACTTCAATTGGTTCAGAATGCGGCAGCCAGGTTGGTCTCTGGGTCATCTCGGAGAGACCATATTACTCTTCTGTTGATGGAGCTACACTGGCTGCCAATAGGTTTCTGGGCAAAATACAAAGTGCTAGTTATAACTTATAAAGCCCTAAACGGCTTATGCCCTGGGTATTTAAGAAAGCGTCTTCTTCGTTATGAGCCGCTCAGCCCATTGAGGTCATATGAGGAGGTCCGTCTCCAGTTGCTGCCAACTCATTTGGTGGTTACATAGAGACATGCCTTCTTGGTTGCTGCCCTGAGATTGTGGAATGCGCTCCCTGCTTCGATACGAGCCTCCCCATCTCTGGCAATTTCTAAAAAACTTCTGAAAAGACATCTCTTCAACCAAGCTTGCTCAGCTTTTTAAAACTTGTTTTTAAATTGTTCTGATTATTTAATTGTTCTATGATGTTTTTAATTGTTAATTATTGTTTTATGCTGTTTTATAATTTTTGTTTTCATTAATTGATTTTAATGTTGTTTTAATGTAAACCACCCTGAGCCTTTTGGAAGGGTGGTATAAAAGTTTTAATAATAAATAAATAATAAAAGAGCTCCTTCCTCAGAGTCAATTCTGCAAAGAATGAGATCCAGAAGGGTGGGCAGAGAGCAGTGGCTGCCAATCCCACCCCCCTGAGGCCTCAACCAATCACCTCAGCCCTGTGCATTTTTCAGTTCCAGGGTGAGGCAAAACGCCACCCCTTAGCATGAGGCCGGTGGGTGGCCACAATATATCCTTTTTCTTTAATTCTGCAGTGAGATACCTGAAGAGGAGTTTGGAGTCAGGAGTGGGTCAAATGAGCGATAATAAAAATGAAGTTCAGTCCAAGCAAGGCAGATGCTTATGGTGGGTGAGAATTTGAGTCAACTCAAAATGAGGTCATACTTCTATTAACCCTGCCATGTGTGAGCAGAACACTGAGTTTCTTCTTTGTGGTGATATTTTGTGATGATACTTTCCAGAACACCTTTTCCTTATCAGACCAGCTTTCTTCCAGTCCTCAGACTCCTGCTAAAGTTTTTTTAAAAATAAAAATAACAATAAAACATTTGCCAGACTGGGGAAAATAGATGGTTGACAATCTGCTACCTGTATCTTGTATTGTTTTGTTTGTTTATATATAACACCTAATCTAACATCTCTAGGTGGTGTACAAACCAATTTAAGCAAACCATTGAAAAACAGAAATTAAATCAGAACCAATTAAAACCAATTAAAAGGAACTATTAAAATGTATCTTTAAAGCTCTCTTAAAGGCGAGCAGAGGGGGCAAACCTCATGGCTGGCGCTCCCCACTGCCAGGGGTAAAACAGAAGTTGTGTTGTCACGATCACAAGAATCCTGTTAATCTGGATCAGCAAGCCCCATGGAGCTGATTGTGAGAATGCAGAATTTCAGAGTAATCCTGTTCAAAAACAGCTTCAGTTAACCAGCATTTAATCCGGATAGATAACTAAGATTGAAATTCTGCATTCTCACAATCAGCTCTGCAGGGCTCACTAATCCTGATTAACCTTTTAACCAGGATGCTTGTGACTGTGAGGATGCAGCCAAATTTAAAGAGAATGTCTCCCTGAACTCCCACTCATTCAGTAAGTATGGGAGGAGGGATTTGGCTTAATCCAACCTGAATCAAGGCAGGCAGAAACAGGTCTAATTCAACTCAAATAGAACTGCAATTCTATTCAGGATGAATTTGGCCACTTTGACTTGGTAAAACTCTGGAAGTCTGCACAGCCCTGAAGAAAAAGCCATACTCCGCTGTTCCCTTTTCAGATTGTATCTGCAATATGCATATGAAGTTCACTGTGAAACAGACTTAGACTAAAGAAGAAACTGAGGTGTGAGTGTGAGGACTGAAATTTATACTTCATTCTCTAACTTATGTTCGCTCTCTTTTGTGTGTGTGTTTTTGTGTGCACGCGCACACACAAACACACACATTCTCCTCTGGTGCCTATCTCCGCATCATCTACGCCGTTACTCCTGCCCAAAACTCTAACAGATAACCTGAATTAGAAAACCCATGGACATACAACTAGGTACACACATATTTAAAGGAAATGGGTCCAAGCAAGCATAGCAATAGTCTCAATGCCATGTACAGTTGTGGCACTGGCCTGATGATATATTTTATATAGTAACACTTGTTAACATAAAAATAAACCTCCTACTCACTGCATATGCAGGCCAACGAACATGCTGTTTGGTGCTGGAAATAACACTAAGAAGAAACCAAAATAATCCAGGGGTAAAGCTTAAGGCTGTCACCTTGCTCCAACCCATAATTATAAGAAGTTTTATATTTAACACTATAGTGGTCAGATTACTATAGTTTAGTATTCCAGCAACAGAGTGCTGGGACAGAGAATAGAGATGTGAATTAAATTGGGATAGTTGAACACTGTTTTTACACCCTTCTGATGATTACTGCTGTACAATGGAATACAACTTTTGGGGGATAAGGAATGAAGCCTATACACAGTAATATTTTCTCTTGCCATAACAGAGGCTCATATCCCAGACAGAGCTATTGTGGAGTCCATAATGACCATACTTCTCTCTGTAGTCATGGAACTATCTATTTTCCGTCTTTTCTGTATGAAGTGCTTGATATATCTGAAGGATAAAAGACATTATGTGAAACCAAAAGCCATTCTATGCTCCCCCCCGCCCCGCCACAAAAAAGTTCACCTCTTTCAAACTTTAGCGTATGACCATTCCAAGCACGTCCAAGTGTCAGAAACTTTTGAGATGAATTCTGTTGTTTTAAACAGCAGAAAATATTATTTTTCTGCCTGCAGTTTTTAATATGAACTCTACGCTGATATTTGAAAGCTGAGGATATAAGCCATTAAACATGAATCTTTTCTACTCTGACTCAGTCGCAATCACCATCAAGGAGGATATTTACTCAGGAAAATCAAATGGACCACAGAACACATGGACTATATCAAACAATAGAAATGGAAGAGTTCTACATATTTTTAAAAGCATGATTAAATGGTCAAACCCTATCTTCATCTTCCTTCTGTCAAGTTGCAGATATTGTTTTTAAAACTGAAACCAAGATTGCAGCTAATGAAAGACTGCAGTCAAGTGATAATAAAAGAACTGGAGAGAGGAGCTTTTTTACAGGCTGTGTTAGGGTTCAAGGAAATATGTGATCAAGGCACTGTCATTGTCAGAATCCATCAAGAACTGTCTAAACAAGACAAGCTCTTCAGGATAATAGGAGAAACAGCAACCCCAGCAGAACCATTTGTTGCAGAGAGTTGCTGACTCTCAACCAGATTGGCTTCTACCAAGACAAGGGACACACAGAGGTATCCACAGAGGAGTAAGAGACTGGTTTAACAGGTTCCAGGCAGAAAAGCTGATAAAAATGAGCATGGAGAGTCGGACGTTATGAAGAACTGAGTTCCCTGTTCCCTCAGCAACCGCTTATTCCTCATTGGAAGATGCACTTTACAGTTTAAGAAGCCGCTGAAAGTTTATAAGCATAGTATGCTATGATAACATATATTTTAAAACAATTTACAATTGCATGAGTTTCATAGCTTTATTACTCATTGATATCTCATTCAAACTAACAGAGAGATTCTTGGCTATCTCCGAACCATTACTTCCCATTCAGGAAACATCAGCCAGCCAGCCATTTGGACTATTCACATCAAATATTCCTAACAATGGCTAGACAGAGGCCATAAGACTATATATCATGGAATTAATATGTGTTTCTTTTGGACAGATCAACTCCTCTGACTTTTGTAGCAATATAGTTACAATCCATTGCTGCTGCATAACTTCCACTGATTTCAAGGAGCCTTATGTGGTGACTTTGCCTTTTCACCTTGGAGAAACACTGTCAATTTCCACTAATTAAATCATAATGACCATTAGCTTCACCTAAACTGGAAGAAGAAAATAACATTTTATACTTTGTACATAAGTAAGTAAAGTGTGCCATCAAGTCAATTTCGTCTCCTGCAGCCCACAGAGCCCTGTGGTTTTCTTTTGGTAGACTACGGAGGGATTTACCATTGCCTCCTCTTTGCAGTATGAGATGGTGCCTTTCAGCATCGTCCTATATATCACTGCTGCCCAGTATAGTACCAGAAGGGATTTGAACTGGCAACCTTCTGCTTGTTAGTCAAGCATTTCCCTACTGTGCCATTAGGTGGTTTTGTTTTCAATGTGTCGACAATTTCATTAACTCCAGAAGAATTAATAGGACTTTATTGTTGTCTCCTAAGACATCTGCAACACATCATATCTGGTTTGTAATGAAATTTTTACAGAATAATTATGAGCTTTTCCATCACATCCTTCTTTTGCATTTTATTTGAAATGCAGTGTTACTACTGAAACCTCTCCATCAGGAGCTTGTTAAATCAACACCGTGACACCTTATTCTTTTAGAGATTGCATAGCTTGAATATGTCTCAAAGTAGGTCACCCTGTACATTAGCTTCAATTTATATTAGTTTAACTTTGCCAGATATTGCTTTCCAACTGCTGTAGAGCTGCATTGAGCTTCATTCTACCTTTACAATTTTTCCCCCAGCCTTGATCTTTATGGTCCATCATTCTGTGAGCTTTTAAAGGGAGAGGCGGAAAAGCCTGTATCCTTGTTTGTCCTTTCCTTTCAAGGAGACAAACAATTACTCCCAATTGCTGCAATACATCTTTTTCTCTTTTTCCCTTTTTCTTTTTTAAAGAAAATGTCTATTGGAGCATTTTTTTAAAAAATTGTTTAGCCAGAGTGTAATAGCCTGAAATCCTACTTTGGGTTATCTTGTGAACCCTGTATTCTCAAAAGGCAGAGTGATGATTGTGTTCTGGTATTGCCAGCTGGAAGCAATGGAAAAGGAAGCTTTAAGCACCTACCAAATGCTCCAAATCATGAACGGGGGAGGGTGAAGTTTTTAACTACAATAATAAAAAGCACAATGATCAAACACCCAAATTGCCTTGCTGCTTTTTGGCCTGCTTCCTAAGAGAAATTTATCTGCAAACCTGAGGGGAAACAAGCAACCCAATCTGATAAATAAACTAATCTCCTTGCAAGCAGTAACACAGTCACTTTATTGTCAGAGAATCCTTCACACACACAGTTCTGGAGCCCCATAGATCACAACTGTGGGGACCTTGGACTTCTTTAGATTGTCTGCCCCCGAACTTACAGCACAGTGTAGTGGTCAGAGTGTTGGAATAGGACCAGGAAAACCTGAATCCCCATTCAACTATGAAACTCACTGGGTGACTCTGGGGCTGTCATGCATCTCTCAGCCTAACCAACCTCACCGGGTTGCTGTGAGGATAAAAATAGCCACATACACCACCCTGAGCTCTTCGGAGAAAAAGCAGGATATACATGTAAATAAATAAACAATAAACCCTTCATGGGCTGCTGCCATCACCTCCTGCAGCTACTCCTAGCACAGCAAGGAGGACCTGTGCCTCTTTGGATTCATGCTTGGGGTTACTGGACCCTATTAATCTCCTCTGCTGCATTCACAGCATGGCCAGGAATGTTCTCCCTGCCTTTAAAGGCAGGGAGAGCAGCTCCAAGCTACAGTGAGAATGCAGCACTGACTGGATTTTGCTCTCAAACGGGGCCATGTGGCCCCATTTGGGAGCGAAGCCAAACTCCCTGCATCTGATGTCAGGTGCAGGGTGTGTGGCTGGGACACCAAGCATAGCCCCTGATTGGCAGCGGCCCGGGTTCTTTGAACCCATCCGCTCAATGGTGGCTCCACCCCTGGACGTTATTAAGGAAATCAGCCCAAATGGAGTTAGATTTAGCCTTAGTCATGCAGTTAGAATAACTAGCCAGTCTTGAGCTTCAATTCTAAATGCATCTAGGGGTCAAGAACAGAGATCTTAAACATCCTGTCTGTACTTTTTCAAAAGGCTCAAAGTTGGAATCAGGGCCTAGTTGCGCTCCATGTGCTGTTGATTTTGCTGTAAATAATTTAATGGCAGCTGGAAGAAAATTCCCTCCCTGAGTTCAGTGAAATCTTAATATGGCCATAGCACTTCTTTGGGCCAGGGAAGAGAGATATACAGGTGAAACTCGGAAAATTAGAATATCGTGCAAAAGTCCATTAATTTCAGTAATGCAAATTAAAAGGTGAAACTGATATATGAGACAGAGGCATTACATGCAAAGCGAGATAAGTCAAGCCTTAATTTGTTATAATTGTGATGATCATGGCGTACAGCTCATGAAAACCCCAAATCCACAATCTCAGAAAATTAGAATATTACATGGAACCAAGAAGACAAGGATTGAAGAATAGAACAATATCGGACCTCTGAAAAGTATAAGCATGCATATGTATTCAGTACTTAGTTTGGGCCCCTTTTGCAGCAATTACTGCCTCAGTGCGGCGTGGCATGGATGCTATCAGCCTGTGGCACTAATGAGGTATTATGGAAGACCAGGATGCTTCATTAGCGGCCTTCAGCAATTCTGCATTGTTTGGTCTCATGTCTCTCATCCTTCTCTTGGCAATGCCCCATAGATTCTCTATGGGGTCAGGTCAGGCGAGTTTGCTGGCCAATCAAGCACAGTACACTGTATACTTTTCAGAGGTCCGATATTGTTCTATTCTTCAATCCTTGTCTTCTTGGTTCCATGTAATATTCTAATTTTCTGAGATTGTGGATTTGGGGTTTTCATGAGCTGTACGCCATGATCATCACAATTATAACAAATTAAGGCTTGACTTATCTCGCTTTGCATGTAATGCATCTGTCTCATATATCAGTTTCACCTTTTAATTTGCATTACTGAAATTAATGGACTTTTGCACGATATTCTAATTTTCCGAGTTTCACCTGTAGTTAACTGGGGCAGTCTTCCTTCTAGAAGTCTGGAGAACGACTCTCAAATATTTGAATTAGTTAACTTGCTCTATATCATGGATTTATATGCCATTTGTGAAGCTTAGGACAGTTAGACAAAACCACGAACTTCATTTTTTTGATGGTTAATAACCAACTGCTGCTCCTTACAATGTTGAGCAAGAACCTTAAGTGCTCTCCTAAGGCCAATCTGGGTCTGAGACAAAATAACAGCATAATCAGCATAAAGCAGGATATGAAGCCGCCTGTCCACTAGTTTTGGCGCATGTGACTCTAAACTCAGTAGACAATGAATTTATAGAGAGAAAGAGAGAGAGAGAGAGAGAAGAAAGGAGCCAACAGATAATCTTGTTTGATCCCCTTAAAGATCATAAATGGATTAGAGTGTTGGCCAGCATGGTTACACCTTAGCAATAGCAATAGCAATAGCACTTACATTTATATACCGCTTTATAGCCGGAGCTCTCTAAGCGGTTTACAATGATTTAGCATACTGCCCCCAACATTCTGGGTACTCATTTTACCGACCTCGGAAGGATGGAAGGCTGAGTCAACCTTGAGCCCCTGGTCAGGATCGAACTTGTAACCTTCTGGTTACAGGGTAGCAGTTTTACCACTGCACCACCAGGGGCTCTAAGTCTAGTATTATCATAGAGCTTATGTACAAGCAGCAGCAAGCGGTTGTCAATAGCTGAATTCTTCAATTTAGCCCATAAGGAGACTCTTGAAATTGAGTCAAAGGCCACTCTGAAATCCATAAATGCAGCAAACACTGAAGGGTTGGAATTCCACATATATTTCTCTGCTAAATGTTGTAAGACCAGGCAATGATTAGAGATCTTCCACCCCCTAAGCCCATTTTATTTTATTTATTAAACTTGCTCATCCTCGATTATATCCTCTTGATCAAGCCAGTCGCAGAGCTTCCAACACAAATGTCTTGCATATAATTTGCTAATTATGTTCAAAAGACATAGATCTGTAATTAGCAGGATCATTTCTATTGCCTTTAATAAATAAATAAATAAATAGGGACAACTATGGCTACACCCCAGTCATCTGGGGTGGTTGAAAGTAGATTATATAAAATGGTACATTGCTGAGTAAATATGGACCCAATTCGGCTACAGTATTTTCCATCTCTTAATCATGATTAAAGGATGAGAAGTAAACCATGAGCTTGCCTTCTCCATCCTCCATCCATTTCTGGAGTGATTTCTCCAATCCCTTCCATGGTAGCCACTTTCATTCATTGTTCGGATTTTCCCACCATGATTTATTTTATTTTACTTTATTTTATTATATTATTTCATTCATTCATTTACTCATTTTTCAGAGTTGTAAACCACTCCAAATCTCTGTCTCTGGGTGATTTACGATCACATCAAACAGATTAAAATGAAAACCTTAAAACAATTTAAAACCACAATCCAGTTTAAAAACTTGGATGAAAAAACAAGTCTATAGAGACTTTTTAAAAAGTTGTCAGAGATGAGGAGACTCTTATTTCAGTGGGAAGCACATTCCAGAGTCTCAGGGCATCCAAAAAAAAGAGGCCTGTCCCTGCACAGCCACCGGATGAGCTGGTGGCAACTGCAGACGAACCTCTCCAGATGATCTGAATGGCTGGTGGGGCTCATGGCAAAGAAGATGTTCTCTTAAATATTCAGGGCCTAAGCTGTTTAGAGTTTTCAAGAGAACCTGTTCTGTGTAGTGCAAGATGGTCAAACAAAACCATGTCTAATACTATAAATGATTGGAAATCCACGAAATGATTGCTGTAAATGGGCAGTCAGGAACAGCAGCATCACTGCACATTACAACCTAGGACAGGGGTAGGCAACTTTGGCTCTCCAGCTCTTGCTGAACTGCAACTCCCATAACCCCCAGTTGCAATTTATTGTGACTAAGGATGATGGGAGTTGTAGTCCAGCAACAACTGGAGTGTCAAGGTTGCCTACCCCCAACCTAGGAGAAGCGACAGATGGTGGCTCTTTCCAGCATGTTCTGCTTATTATTTATAATGTACAGAGCTTAGATCAGCCTTAGTGATCCTGATGAACATTCTGCAAGAAGCAGAATTGTCCTAAAAACCTAAGAATGTTTTATGTGCAATGCCTGCCACACATTTGGTGATCTATTAATGTCACATAGTAGTCACAGCAGTGTGGCAAACACATCTTAAATGTATAATAAACCCAGATGGCCCCACCCCTCACTATATGGTGAAGATCGTCCTTGCATTATTAAAGGGTAATCTGTGTATTGAACCCATAATGCATCTAGAAGCATGGATGGATGGAAAGGTATTTTCAGTATTGTTGGAGTAGTTAGACTGAAGCATAGCTCCTTTCGTGACACATAAGTGAATCCTGAAATTAGTCGTACACCATTTAGAAAATATATTTACCGGTAATACATGGCTTCATACATTCTGTCTTCTTCAGTTTAGACAGCCTCTATTTTTTCAGACAGATTCATATTCCCCAGCAGGCTGAGATGAAAGAAATTCTGCTGATGCATACAGTTCTTGCTTCTTTATTTCAATTTCTACCACATTCAATTCAAGAACTCCTCAGGAGGGGTAACTATTTTAAAGAAAATGCATATATAAAATTCCTTGTATCAGCTCTGGGGAGTTGTGCCAAGCAATATAAAGCACCCTCATATGCCTGCTACAGTTCTGTTATGTGCTTGAAATCTAGTGTTTGGCATCTTATACGTATATTCTCTCAATGCACAATTTGTACAGGTCTGGATAAGACCATGCATTTTAATAGTCCAGGACTGTAGAAAAGCCAAAGATATAGACATTAGCATGTGAAAAGTAGTTAGCTGATTCAATTGCTGCCCATTACGATTTAATTAGCTCAAATGGTCTGAGAGGAATTGTCAGCCTAACAATTGTAGTAAAGGTTAATGAAATCCCCCAAACATAGAAAGTGTGTCCTCCTCCTCCTCCTCCAACTATCTTAACCACTTGATCCTTCACTCAGATCACAGGAATTTTTCTAATCCCTCTAACAGAGAAGAGAAAATCCAAGTTCAAAACAATATTACATAAAACACCATGTTACTCCTCCTTTTGTCTACCCTTCTCTATTCATCAAAACCCCTTCCTTCTCTTCCTTTGTATCCTTCTTCAAGATATCTTTGTTCAACAAGATTCTATAGCCCCATCACCTTCTCTGTGTCCTAACTATATATTCATTCGTTCGTTCAATTTCTATGCCGTCCTTCCAAAAATGGCTGAGCGGTTTACACAGAAAACAATAAATAGATATTGAGCCTATGCTCACAACCTACTTCCCACCCCCCACCCCCCGATGATCCATGACATCCTCTTAGGTGTGCTGCTGCATGCTCACATGATCCATGACGCACGGAACAGCACAGATCTCTGGAGGAGGGAATGTGTCCCAGCCTCCAGGAATCCCACAATGCACTGTGTGATGAGCAGGGTGCATTGGGCAATTACCCTGGAAGTCGAGCACTCTAGGCTCTTTTAGAGAAGACTTCTTTTACACCAGGTAAAGGGCTTGCCAGGTTAAAAAAAAACCAGGTAAAAGCCCGGGTACAAAGCGGGGATTTGCAGGGAAGGCAGTGCCGGGATCAAGATCAATCTTGGCGCTGAACACGAGCTGCCCTACCCAGGCAGGGCTTCCCTAAGCTGGGTAGGGCTGCTTGTGTGCATAGCCTTCTTGTCTACCCTTATCCTTCCTCTGGCTCTCTGTCTTGCATGTCTAATGTACCTTGGAATCCTTGTAGCACTATAGAAATTTAAGATAATATGAGCGGTAGTAGTAGTAGCCACCTAATAGTAGTAGTAGCAGCCACCTAATGGCACAGAGGGGAAATGACTTGACTAGCAAGCCAGAGGTTGTTGGTTCAAATCCCCGCTGGTATGTTTCCCAGACTATGGGAAACACCTATATCGGGCAGCAGCGATATAGAAAGATGCTGAAAGGCATCATCTCATACTGTGCAGGAGATGGCAATGGTAAACCCCTCCTGTAGTCTACCAAAGACAACCACAGGGCTCTGTGGTCACCAGGAGTCAACATTGACTCGACAACACACTTTACCTTTAGTAGTAGTAGTAGTAGTAGGAGGAGGAGGAGCAGTTAATGACTGCTCCATAACTTCATAGCAATTACTGATTTAGGAACATAGGAACAGCCCTGCTGGATCAGGCCCAAGGCCCATGTAGTCCAGCATCCTGTTTCACACAGTGGCCCACCATATGCCAATGGAAGCCACAGGCAGGAGTTGAGGGCATGCCCTCTCTCCTGCTGTTACTCCCCTGCAACTGGTACTCAGAGGCATCCTGCCTTTGAGGCTGGAGGTGGCCTATAGCCCTCTGACTAGTAGCTGTTGATAGACCTCTCCTCCATGAAGTTATCCAAACCCTTCTCAAAACCATCCAGGATGTTGGCTGTCACCACATCTTGTGGCAGAGAATTCCACAGGTGGATTAGGCGTTCTGTGAAAAAGTACTTCTGTTTGTTGGTCCTAGATTTCCTGGCAATCAATTTCATGGGTTGACCCCTGGTTCTAGTGTTATGGGAGAGGGCAAAGAATTTCTCTCTCTCCACTTTCTCTACACCATGCATGATTTTATAGACCTCTATCATGTCTCCCTGCAGTAGTCTTTTTTCTAAACTAAAAAGCCCCAGGTGTTGTAGTCTTGCCTCATAAGAAAGGTGCTCTAGGCCCCTGATCATCTTGGTTGCCCTCTTCTGTACCTTCTCCAGTTCAACAATGTCCTTTTTGGGATGTGGTAACCAGAATTGTACACAGTACTCCAAGTGTGGTCGCACCATAGTTTTAAGGGCATTAGGATATTAGCCATGTTATTTTCAATCCCTTTCGTAATGATCCCTAGCATGGAATTGGCCTTTTTCACAGCTGCCACACATTGAGTCGACACTTTCAACAACTCAATTTAAATATGTCTGTCTTCAAATAGAGATACCACGTATCTCCCATCGTGTGGAACTCCATATAAGGGTTGGGCAATTCTTCAATAAGGCAACCCACAAAAGGAGCCATACTGTTTGAAAATGTCTCTTCGTAAGAATACTCCAAATTATGTGGAGAATCTTATAAGTGCTACCATATGGAATTGTTCATCAGCAGCTTCCCAAGGGACCATGATTTCTGGATCAATACTCAAGCTTGGTTTGCATAGATGTTAACTGGAACCCTGCATAAAGTTTCATATTTATTTATGAAAGCCCAGACAGATGTTGGTCATATGCCTCCCTAGAGTTGAACCAAATGTAGCTTTCTCCACAATGACCCTTACTCTCTGGATTTTCCTGCACAGGGAGATGCACCTGGTAACTTCTCCATACAAGTCCCAACAGCGGGTTAAGTATTTTTACATCAAGAATACTTTCATGGATATTGATGCTTATGTGTAAAGTTTGGTTATATGCTGCTATTTTTAAAGGGCTGGAGTCAAGAGTGCCCTTCTGCATACAAAAGATGTATTCTGCTTACAGTAGGGCAGTTGCAGTACATTGTTGCACAAATGGAAGCATGAGAATTGCTTAGAATCTACCTATCAGAAGTACAAAATCATTAGTGATTGCGAAAATATTTTTGGAACTGTGTTAACAATAGTTGGCTTGGTTCGCACAATCATCAACATCAAGGTAGGAGGCAAACTACCCTGGTTTGCATGATCATGTGAACTCACAAAAATTCCTCCAGCCCAGGTTGCTCAAAGGAGGGTGCCTCAGCTTTCATATCCTGCTCTAACCAAGATAGGAGCAAAAAAGAGCTCTCCTACCTCGATTCTCTGGTTGTGTGAACTCATTCACCTCTTTTATCTAGCCACCAGGATCTATCAGGCATGGAAACAATATAAAGTTGCGGCTACAGGGGCTTCCATCCATGGATATAGAACATACACTATGATCCTGAAGCAGAAGCTGCTTCAGCCAGGCTGCGTCTGCCTCCTTCTCCTTCATGGCCAATCAGAGGGCATCATGAGGCCTTCCAGTCTTCTGGCAGTGCAAAGCATGCTGGAAAGGCATGAGGCCTCAGAGGACGCTTGCAATTTCAACATTAAATGCTGCACCTGTATGTTCACTGGGTTTGCTGACTGATCGTGTGCTCCTAAAGGGGTAGGGGCTCTGAAACTATCTAACCAAATGTTTGTGCGAACAGGCCTATTTTCTTCCAGCTCACTTCATTGGATTTAACTCTTAGTTTTTCTAGGCATTCCATTTTAAACTTCTTTAATAGAATCACAACTTATTGCTTCTCCTTTTATATTGCATTATTTTTGTACTTCAGTGAATTCCTAAAGAAAACAATACATGACTATGATAATAATAATGTGACTGACCACACAGCATTGATATTTTAAAAATCTGAATTGGTTCTTTAGTTCATTTAGTTCTATTCAGTTTACGTGTTGGGAGTTTCTTAAAAGCTCTGCTTGCATAGTCAGACATCAAATTGTATTGTATATATTTGGACAGTGTACTGTCCATTAAGATGAGCAGATAAACTCTTGGTTTATTTCTGTTGGAAACAGCAGGGAGTGTTCTCAGAATCAAGAGGGACTAATGCTGGTCATTACTAGAAAACATACTGATGCTTGTTTTTAGAAAACAAGAGGATGCTTTTCCAGGCCCATTTCAATTCTGATTTACATTTCAATTATATTTACATAGCTAGCTCAGTTAATTAAGGAATTAGATACTGTAATCACAAGGGAACTTTGCATATTACTGTTTTTTTTAAAGTGGGGTGGGATTCAATTATAAATGGAGTGGGATCCAAGTTTTTGAATCCATTCACAAACAATTGAATCCAATAGACCCGCAGTTCCTCTCCACCCCACCCACCTGTCCGCACCCGGACGTAATGGAGAGGAGGCTCTCTACAGTCAGGGAGACTGAAGAGAGGAGGGGGAACTGGCTGTGTGGGCTTCCTTCTCACATGAAGGACAGCCCGCACAGCCAATCAGAGCTGGAGAGACAGAGAAGCCTCCTCCCTGAATTCTGGTTTCAGACAGCCAAGCCAGCAATTCAACATTTGCATGTAATGCAGGCCGCTGTTAACCTTAAGCTGAAGCTGCGAAACTCACTACAACCTGAAGGTTCAGACTGGAGTTTGGAGAGTGAAACCTCAGGTCACTCTCTATGTAGAACCAGAGTTTCACCAGAGTGTCCTGCATTTGGCCCCTTCAGCTCCAGTTTCGTATTACGTGCAAAAGAGCTCACTGTAAATCTTTTCTGCACAATGCTTGTGCAGTGAAGCTAAGGGACAATTTAGTACTAATTCTCTAGCTGCACTGATCTGGGAAGCAATATAACAGGCTGAACATGCAAAATTGAGGTTTTCAATTATAATTGGAAAAGACTTTGGGGCTATTCCCACGATCAGGCAAAATTGGACTAGGGGAACCTAGCTCGATTTTGCCTGATTGTGGGGGACACTGGGCTCGCATGCGAGCCCAGTGGCTCCCAGGCGGTTAACCCGCCTAAGTACCCCTCGCCTAAAACCAGGTTTGCGGAGCGAGCGCTCAGCAAACCCAGTTTTTAAAATTGTGAGTAGCTGCAGTGCGGCTCCAGGCCGCGGCTACTCATGAGGACACCCCCGGAGGGGAGACGAAGAGCCGCCTCCTGGCTCCGGGCGTCTCGCCAGTATGCCCTCCGCACTTGCGCAGGGCATGCTGGAGCTTCCGGGGGCCGATCGGCCCTCGCTCCCCCCAGCCCCCGCCAGATCCATCATGGAGCCGACAATCGTGTGGGCGGCCGATCTGGCTCCCGTCCTGCTCGTGTGTGGGAAGAGCGGGCTTAGCCCGTTTTCCCTGCTCGCTCTCCAAAACCGGGTCTCACTGATCGTGAAACCTGGCTCTTCAGCTGAAAGTAATTACTTGTGAGCAGATATTATAGAAAGATTTTGGCTACGGGGCATGGCACAGTTATCTAACTGTGCCATATAAAACACTATATTAAATGTTTTGTGGAACTTCTGTTTAAATTTCACTTCCAGGTAATTGCAGAAAGGCAACAATTCTAAAGAAACGAATTGTGGAAGCGCCCACAATAAGCAGTGTGTTATTTCTTACAAGTTAGAATCTCTACAATAGCCCTAGTCACACATTGTGTTCAGTACACAGGTACAGATTTGTACACAGATACAGTTATTTACACATTATGGAACACAGATACACCAGTGCACTTCCTATTGGTTTATTAAAGGGGCCTGAGTCCAGGTTCACTTTTAATATGAGTGCAAGTACAGTCTTTCACACAAAAACATGTCCAGGTGTGCAGACATCTGTGCAATCATACAACATGGTGGTCGCATTTGCACGTAACACAAAACTAGAGGTGAAGGGGCCTCTGGTTTCAAAATCTGAACATCTGAATTTGGGCAACTGCAGTTACAACAGAAAATGGACCCACAGTTCTCCCTGCCAGACTCCAATTTGTACCTTCGGTTTTTAGTGAGGTTCATCTCCTGGACCTCTGGTTCTGTGGCGCCAGTATTATGTCTGAATGCAGCACTGCAGTCTGGCTTCTTTTCTAATCAGAGCTGAGAGAGGAAGCTTCTCCCTTGCTCTGGCTGCTATTGGTTGCAAGGGCTGTCCTTCAGTACAGAAGGAAGTCCAGGCAGCCAGTTTGCCCTCCTCTCTACAGTCTTGCTGACTGCAGAGAGAGAGAGAGTGTGCTCTCTGTGACACCCAAATTTTGATTGGAGAGTGGGGGGAGCGGAGCCACAGGTCCATTGGACCTTGAGTTCTGCATTATGTGTGAATGTGGCCACTGTCTGAATAGGGCTAATAATATCTACATAATGTATCTGGTAAAGGGTTTGAACCAGATGTAATAGGGCAGTGTATCAAATCAGTCCAATCAGATTTTATTCTGTTCAAGGCTAATCAGCCAGTTTTCTATTGGATCAGGTATGTCAATAGAGGACTGATTAAATTCAATCCAACCCAATCTGAGATGTATGATAGACCCTGCATTGGATCAGCTTGGATTGGAGACTTTACCTGGCAGCAGTGTGACAGGGTTTTTCTTTCTTATACTAAAGCAGCATTTACAAGCAAGCACCACTTTTCTTCTTGGCAGCTACCCCATAATGTCATGATGTTGTGTCCTTTTCCTGGTGCATTACTGGGATTAAAAAATGTCCACTCCTAATGGCTTCTACCAAATTTCTCAGAAAAAAACGTAGAAACAGCACTACTAGCAGTTATCTTCAGCAATGAAGAGGTAAATCCCTAAGGGGAGGTTGGGGGTGGGGGCAGAACAGGGGTAGCTACAACTTTAGATGGCAATTCACTTTCCTACTCTGGATTCTTCATCACCTCTCCCTCCTCATACTTTTCTCACTTGCTTTGGCCTAACTGGAAACTCTCATGGTCATTTTCTATGTCTCCTGCTGACACTGGGTTTGCATTTATTTTCCAGCATCAGTAGCTACAATACTGCTAAGAAGCTTTTGTGTTTTACTTTGTTCTACAATTTGTGTCCTCTTACCAGAGAGTAACTGACCTCCATGGTCGATGGATATAATTACAGGCAGGGTCAGATTTTGGAACAGGTGACTTTCTCAGGCATCAAGCATTTGAGTTATTCTTAAAGTGAAAATGTTGTGGTAAGATTTGAGGAAACACATTTATTATTGTTTACTGATATGCAGATTTGCAGATCATTCATACATGCTACTAGTCTGAGGGCTATTAGTCTGAAGGCTATAGGCCATCTCCAGCTTCAAGGCAGGATGCCTCTGAATACCAGTTGCAGGGGAGTAACAGCATGTCTTCAACTCCTGCCTGTAGGCTTCCAGCAGCATCTGGTGGGCCACAATGTGAAACAGGATGCTGGACTAGATGGGCCTTGGGCCTGATCCAACAGGGCTGTTCTTATGTATATTTATTGTCTCACACGGCATTCAATAATATGCATTCAGATCATGCATTCAGATCATGCAGCAAAACTATGAAATAGCGAAATACAAAATGCAAATACAATGTAAGTATTCAAAAGCTGAAATGGGGCACTGAAGACACTTCTCACCCGTGGCACCATTTGATCTAGGGCTGCTCCTGGCTGGAGATATGTCATACATTGTTTCTGGATTTTACCAGTGTTTTGAATTTGTTGTGTCAGGGCTGAGAATCAAGTGAGGTGACTGCATAGTCTGGCACTGGAGCTTTATATGTAACTTGTTTACACATAATTTGGTGTAAGGGTGTAACCTGGGATATTTGCACACAAGCACACTGCTGATTCAACACTAGTAAGGGAGTTGCTTTGATACATTTTGTAGGGGAAGAATGGCAGTTCAGTCCCCAAATAGCAGAGCAAAACCAGTTTGGGGAGAATTCAACCAAGCAAGAGGTCTGGAGACAGTTCTTTAAGATTGAAGAAAACAAGGATTTATTTAGAAGTTACAAAAGGATAGGAAAGCAAGCTTAAGGCTGAAAGGGAGAGAGACTAAACATACAGCCATCTCTGGAGAGACAAAAATGGAGACTAACACTGGAAGAATAAAGAGGGAATGTGTCCAGCATTTTATCCATGACCCTAAAAAACCCCAGTGGTCATGATGAGACATTGAAGCTGAGAGCTGATGCTGCCAGGGTCCTAGCTCCAACACATTTTAAAAAGTGTTTCTCAGAAGTCATATAATTTTGTAAACAAATTGCTGGGATACACTTCAGATGTCAAACATTCCAATCATATTCAAATATTGCAGTCATAGTAAATTTATCTATAGTTATTTTACTCTTATCACTAGAGAAAAAAGAGAGAGGTAACAGCTATTTCACACATTCTTTGAACTCATGCCTCTTAAAGATCCGTTTAAACATTGCTATTTAGAATTCAATATACTTGCTGATAGCAAGTAGAGAACGGAAAGAATTGTAGGAAGTAGGAGATGGAGAGATAAAGAAATTGAAGGGGATGATATTTTTAAAAGCAAGAAACAATTACTTGTACTTAACAAACAAATGCAGTTTGGAAAGCTTCGGAGTGAAAGCACATTTGCTGAAAACATGTACACAAATGAATGCACCCAACAGGAATGTAATTTGAGCTGAGCGTGAACACTCCCATTGGATTTTCTGTTTCAAATATCATGGAGTCATCCAATTAAAATGGGATTATTTCTTAGATTTTTCAAACCTTTGTTCTGCTTTGCTACTCCCCACCACCAGCCCAGCCTAATCTCAAAGTGGCCACAATGGGAAACCAAGATCAGAGTAACAATTTTCACCTAACAATTTAAGTTGAAATCACTGTTGAAAATGTCAGGTAAAAGCAAATATACTTTAAAATAAAACAAAAACCTAAGAGTGCACTTCTTCCAGGCTTTCCCCCACTAAATGAGCAAAGAAACACCTTTTAAAAGTTGTGGGGGGTTTTTTACTGATCAGGGGGAGAGCAAGTGGTCCTATCCAACCCCAGCACAGCATCCCTCCAGTGGCTGTCACTGGTGTCTATCTTATGTTTCTTTTTTAGATTGTAAGCTCTTTGGAGCAGGAAGCCATTTTATTTATCTATTTACAGTATATATAAAATGCTTTGGGAACTTTTGTTGAAAAGCTGTATATAAATATTCATAGTAGTAGGTAGGGATGTGCAAACAGTTCAGGGAACTATTAAGTTTGGTTCGATCTGGTTTGGTTCAACAGTTCCGGGGTAGAACCAAACCACTCCCTGTTTGGTCCGACCCCGGATCGAAACCCCCCGCCCCTATGGGTTGGGGGATTTGAGATTAATTTTTTTTAAAAAAAACTTCTATCTTTTAGACCCTTCAGGGGGTTTCGTCTAGGCTGTGGAGGGGGATCCGTGAAGCTTCCCCCTCCCCCTGCTGGCCTTGATATCTCCTCAGCAGCCCATCCGGTTGCTCTTTTTGGCCCATTCAGAACTCTGTATGTTTGCGTGGCGGCCATGTTGCCCACTGCCGCGCATGTGCAAATGGCCTCTGTGAAGCCTGGCATGGCCCAGGGCCTCACAGAGGCCATTTGTGCATGCACAGCGACCATTTTTTTAAAAAAATTAGAAGGCTCACCTCTGAGTTGCCACAAAATGAACTGGTAATACCCTCAGATGCACCTCCTTTGACTATCTTAATAAGCGGGATTTATAACATTCTTTTAAATACCTGGGGCCCAAGCCATTAAGGGCTTTATAGGTAATAACCAGCATGTTGTATTTTGCCTGGAAACCTATTGCAGCCAATGTAGTTCTTTCAGAACAGGCCTAATATGGTCTCTTGGGGACATCCCAGAGACCAATCTGGCAGCAGTATTCTGAGCCACTTGCAGTTTACAGACTACATACTAAGGCAGCCCTATATTCAGCATGTTGCAGTGGTCAGGCCTGGAAGTTACCAGCATGTGCACCACTGTTTTAAGGTCACTCTCTTCCAGGAAATGGCACAGGTAGCATATCAACTGAAGTTGATAAAAAGTCACTTCTGGTCACTGCCTCCATCTGAGGTATCAGAGGAAGGGTTGTATCTAGAGGTACTCCTAAACTGTGTACCTGTTCCTTCTGGGAGAGTGTATCTCTTTTTATCCCACCTCCTGAATTTCAGCTCCCTACAATGAGCACTTCCATCTTGTTTGGATTCAGCCTCAGTTTGTTGTCCCTCACCCAGCCCATTACTGCCCCCAGGCAGTCATTCAGGGAAGTTATGGCATTTCCTGATAAAGTTGACATGGAGAAATAGATTTGGGGGCTATCAGCGTACTGATAAGACCCTGCATTGAATCCCCAGATGATCTCTCCAAAAGGTTTCATGTAGATATTAAAAAGCATTGGAGACAAAATGGAGCCCAGAGAGACACCATATAAACACTCCCCCTTTGCAGAGAAACAGATGCCAAGCAATGTTATCTGAAATCTACCTAAGAGGTATGAGTGGAACCAGAAGGATACCATGGTCAATGGTATTAAAAGCCACTGAGAGACCCAAAAGGACTAACAGAGTCTCACTCTCTCTGACAATTCTCATTTAGAAATCATCCATCAGGCTGACCAAGGCAATTTCCACCCCATAAACTGCCCAAAAGTCACTTTGAAATGTGTTTAGATAATCTGTTTAATCCAAGACTGCCTGATGTTCAAAGGCCACCACCTTCTCATTCACCTTGGCCAACCATGAAGGTTGGAGATGGGCTAAAATTGCCTAACTCTGAGCGATCTAATGTATGCTTCTTTAAAAGAAGTCTAATAATTGTCTCCTTGAGACAAAGAGGTATTGTACCTTCCTTCAGAGAAGCATTTATAATATCAACCAGACCCTCTCCAATAATTTCCCTGATAGATAGCAAGAGCCATTTTGGGCAATGATCAGGAGAACTGGTGATAGGACACACCACCCCAAGCAGTTTGTTCATGTCCTCAGGAGTCAGGAATTGAAACTGATCCAGTTTGACTATACAAGAGGAATTACACAAAAGACTCTGCACCAATCATGGTATCCAGTTTTGCTCAAATACGAGAGATTCTGTCCATGAAAAATTCATTAAAGCATCACAACAGCTAGTAGATGGTTCCAGATACAAATCCAGGGTAGGAGGGGCCCATATTAGCCCTCTCACCACCCTAGACAATTGTGCTAGACTTGAGCTTGTGGAGATTCAATAAGTGCACCAAAGAACTGCTTCTTTGCTACACCTATTGCCAGAGCATCTGTCTTCAGTTGTGCTCTGTCAGATTTGAGTCGAGTCCTTCACCACTTGCGCTCCAATCATCTTACCTAGCCACTTAAGCTCCTATAGTTCTTTCATGTACCATGGAGGTAATTTAAAAGCGGGTCAGAGGGGACTTTGAATTGTGCCCAGAAATTGACCTGTAGCCAGTGAAGTTGGTATATAAGTGGAGTAACATGTTTCATAAAGCTGGCACTGCATAGCACTTTCACAGCTGCATTTTGTACCAGCTAAAGTTCAGGCACTCTTTGAAGGGAGTTCCGCAAAGAACATATTACAGGAATCCAGACTTGATATAACTGCTGAATAACTAAGCATGTGGGAAAGTGGGCAGTGGTAGAAATCTCTGATGTTGAGCCATCTTCACAAATGACCCTTGAAATTGTTTATCAGTATTTCATAATAGCTCTAACTCTAGTCTTACCTGCATGCTGGTTCTGGATAGGTTTCATTCCTACTGCTATCAGCAACTGACCTCCTGCTAAGAAATAACATCAGTCATCCAACTCCCTGTGGCAAATTTTTGCTTTACTAACCAAGCACCCCTCCTCGCCCTAAATATTTCCCCTCGATATCTATTCAGTACTTCCTCGGTATCATGTGTAAAAACAATACAAAACAAACACCTGCACTCCAGGACACCCTCTGTGCTTAAATTTATGCATTTGATCTAAGAATGCCCCATCCAGTTGAAATTAGTCAGTTTGTTAAAATGTTAATATAAGTTTTGTATTCAGTGTATTCCTAATGTATCCTCATGCTTCATTTTCATTTATCAAGACAATTATTTCCTGCACTGAAGTTTCATTTTCAGCATGGCTGAGATAAAGCAAATTTGTTTCCCTGATTTATTTTTGTGATGAGCTAAGTTGTTCAAAACTAACTTGGCCAGCAATTGAAAAATTGTTTCCTGGGCTGCACATAGCCTCATGTTGATAGTCTAGGTACTCAAGGGGCCCTCAGTGCTGTTCTGAGTTTTATCTGATTGTGTTAGAAGTAGTGAAATGGATAATTATTTTTCTAGGAGGGAGGTAAACATTTGAGAAAGATTTAATATGCTTTTCATTTTGAAGTATTTCAAGATACTTCAGCTTTTGACAGAAGAATTATCAAATATTTCATCACTATTTCTTTAAAAAAGAAGAGAAATACTTCAAAAGTTAGCTTATTTGTTGCCTTTTGCTAGTTTCTAATATATATATATAGACGATTTTTATATTTCTTATTATTTATGGTTAGAACTTGTACAGCTACAAAACATCTAAAACACGTGGACTTCCATGAAGATGAGAAGGTGGATTCAAAATAAATACCACCTAAAATAACATTAGTTTTATGTGGATATATCAAAGGATGAATAACATATTCGAAGGCATAGAAGTTTATCAGTTTTTCATTTATGATTTCAGACAACATGATTACCATGAATGGGTTCTGAACATGCTAAAATAAAACAGACCAGATAATTTACCAAGATATGTTTGAGGAAACTAGAAGCATATTCCTAAAATCATGTTAATCTTGTTTTTAGTAGGGAGACATGGATGGATTTGAGTATAAGGGACATACAGTATAGATTTGAGTATAAGGGACATATCTAGGAGGAGAGCTGGTCTTGTGGTAGCAAGCATGACTTGTCCCCTTAGCTAAGCAGGGTCTGCCCTGGTTGCATATGAATGGAAGACTAGATGTGTGAGCACTGTAAGATATTCCCCTCAGGGGATGGAACTGCTCTGGAAAGAGCATCTGAGGTTCCAAGTTCCCTCCCTGGCATCTCCAAGATAGAGCTGAAAGAGATTCCTGCTCACAACCTTGGAGAAGCTGCTGCCAGTCTTTGTAGACAATACTGAGCTAGATGGACCAGTGGTCTGACTCAGTATATGGCAGCTTCTTATGTCCCTATGACATTCCTGGAAGTAAAAAACTGCAACTGGAAAGAGAGGAAAGAGCAGCAAAAAATGTGACTTCCCACTCTCCACTGCCACTGGGGCTGTGGGGAAAGACTGAAATGCAGTTAAGCTCTAGTCCGTTTGCATCTCCACAAGGTTACTTCCGTTTTGACATTCCTGCAGAGAATGTAAGCCAATGTAAATTGTGCCATACCCCATGTTTCCCATTGAGACAACTACTCTCCGCCTATTCCCTTCCCTCATCTCCAGTTTCATTTCTTGGTCATGCTAGTGTGATACTAGAACATAGAGCGGTCTTACACACTTGCCCTCCGGTGGCTGCTGCAAAGGGCTGTAGGGAAAGCAGGAGCTCAACTGCCCTCCACTCTGCCCCACCACATGCCCACATGAGCGGCAGCACGGTGGCGGCAGGACCTGGGAGCAGAAGGACTTCCCTTATCCTGCATCTGAGAGTTCCTCCGTGCTACTCTCTGTGAGGGCGGTGGCTGCTCTCGGCCGCTCCAGAAATGGCAGCGGGCCAGGGAGAAGCCATTTAACCTGGCACTGATGGCCCAGATGATCACCAGCCAAGTTTAAGTGAGCCATAGGTTCTCTTTCCTCTCTTTCCAGTTGCAGTTGTTCACTTCTAGGAATGTCCCTTATCCTCAGATCCATTGCCGTCTCCCTACTAAAAACAAGTCTAGCATGATTTTAGGAATATGCTTCTAGTTCCCTAAAATATACCTTGGTAAACTATCTGGTTGGCTTTATTTTAGCATGTTCAGAACCCATTCATGGTAATCATATTGTCTGATGAAAAAGATGATAAACTCCGATGCCTTCTAATATGTTCTTCATCCTTTGATATATCTAGAGAAAACTAATGTTATTTTAGGTAGTATTTATTTTGAATCCACCTTCCCATCTTCATGGAAGTCCATGTGTTTTAGATGTTTTGCAGCTGTGCAAAATTCTAACCATAAGTAAAGTGTACCATAGTTTCGCTTAACCTCAGCTAAAAGCTGGGTTAAAAAATTGAGCTTGGCACAGGGGTAGCACCGGGACAGGGATTGATCTCAGCACTTCACACGTGCAGCCTGGCCCAGGTTCTAGGCCAGGCTGTGTGTGTGAAGACAGCCTCAGTATATATGTTCTAGTATACCATATCTTCTAGGATAGGCAGGAGAGAAGATGGAGGGAAAGCTTGAGGAACCCATCACTTAGAAATTCACTGCTGCCCCAGGCTAGCTCTTCCACTAATCCAACTTCTGTACAACATGCTCAAATGTGTTCAAAGGGGAAACATGTCATGCAACATGCATTCATGGTTCCTCTTCCACTAGCGTAGCACAACTTTGCTAGGCACTGCAACTGCAAAATGTCCTTATTGTGAGTGTTATTGTGAATGCTACCCATATTAGGCCTATTGGCATGATCATTTGGAAGTGGGTTGAAGGGTTGGAGAGCTCTTACCTTAGCAGCAGCAGACAATCAGAACCTCTGTTTGGGTCAGCAAACTCACGCAACACACGATTAAGCCAGGCAAGGTGTTCATTTGCTGAAATTGGGAGCTGGAAGCATGGAAAGTCCTCTGAAGGCCTTGCAGGTTCTCCCAGAATACTTTGCACTGTCAGTAAACTGGAAAGCCTCATTACATCAGTAGCTGACCTCTGATTTACCACAAAGGAGCAGGAGGTGGACCCAGCCCAGCTGCAGCTGCTGTAACTATGGGATCATAGCATATGCTCAGAGTGGCACATTCATGGACAACCTCTCCTACAACCACAGCTCTCCATTGTTTCCAAGCCTGCTGTGTCCCAGTGGCTGATAGAAAAGATAAGTGGATTTACCTAACCAGAAAAACAAGCTCTGGTCTCCTCCTATCTTGGTCAAGAGTAAGGTACAAAATCTGTGATACCCTGCTTTAAGCAAAGTGGGTTGGAGGGAATTCAGTGAGTTCACACAGTCATGCAAACCAGAGTAGAATGCCTCCTACCTACCCTGATTTTGATTATTGTGTGAATAGGCCTAATATTTAAAACATGTGTAAAAAAATCTCCCCAGTGTGATCACCCAAAGTGGAAAGGCACACAAGAGAGGGAGAAAGAAGTAAATGCATGCTCTTGTTTCTAACACACACCCTCATGTAGGTGGGCCAAACCAATCCTGAACAGAGCTGTAGTATGTCTAATAATCCCCATTTTGTTTCCCCATATTTTATTGATGGAATCTTGTGTGTCATGATTTTGTACATGCTTTCTTATTTTTGGAATAACACTCTTCCGCCTGCAGGGGATGGCTTTGGTCCGACCCCTTTGAGGAGAGTAGCATAACACTATGGGATGAGGGCAATTTCCAGCTGGCCACACAGGATAGCCAATGGGTGGTGCTTTCGAGCAGGTATTTGATGGCTCATGCCTGCCCCTTTAGCCTCAGTGGGAAGCAAAAAGACATCATTGCCAACCAACAAACTTCCAGCAGGATGGGATAAGATAGATAAGCCGCTTATTTATTTATTTGAATTTATATACCACAGGTTACTATCTACTTGGTAGACGATAGCCAATTTTGTACGTACCAAGGAGGAGAAAACTTTATAGTTCAAAGAAGCTTTATTGAATTCTGCAGAGTTAACAAAGTGGCCGTCTAGGGGATAGCTCCCAAAGACAAGATGGACCCAAGATGGTGTCCGTACAAAGCTTTTATACAACAATTGATACATCTGAATACATCATCATTCACAACAAGCCAGCCAGGTAGTCCGGCAGTACAACTCCATATTAGGCCAACAGGCTTACAATACTACCATTATTAAAGGAGTGCTTATGCAGCCTCTAGGAGGCAGTTCAGATACCAGCATCATCACCTCTCCTGACCAGTAGGCCAGAACAAAGCAAGGCATAGAGAATACATACTATGTTGCAAGTTACAAGGTCTGCAAGGCACAGAGTATGAGAACCAAAGCATACTAAGCAGATTCTTTCCCACTGACATACATTCAGGAATACAAGATGGAGGGGACTCTTGCTCTCTTCAGCTACCATCAAAATGGTGTAGCAAGAGCTCAGTTCTCCATTAACTATATACCCTAGGATCAATACATATAGATCAATATGAAATGCTTAGATTCATGGGTAACACCACCCCTCCAAAAATGGCTCAGGGCGGCATAGACAAAATGGGCTGCTCAAAAGAAGATAGATAGCAAAAAGCAGGTGCATCTAACTTTCATCACAAAGGTAGGTACCTGCACTGATGGGGGATGTTAGGAGAGGTTAGGTTTTGCCCATTGCTATCCTAACAAATTAAAGTTTTGGCCCTTTATTTAAATCTATAACTGAAGTCCTGAGCCTTCATTTCAGATGTGAAATGCCACCCCATTCCACCCCATTAATCACCACAGAACACTTCTATTATAGTTAAGCAGTACCCAACATTTGATGGGGAAGAATGCATTTGTGTAAGGTGTCTTGAACTAGGGCCTTCAGCAGTCAGGCTCTAGCCCATTGCCTCCTTCACCACCTGTATTTTGGTTCCTTGGGAAGCCCTGCAGACTGAGCATATGATTAAGGGTGCTCTCAAGCAGTCATCTGATCACACAGGGCGATCAAGTCCCACCAAGCCCTATAAAGTCTTGGCCTCCAATCTAGCTATTCAGTCTGGGTGACATATCACTGGGAGAAGCTGCTAAACAGACTCCTCGTATATCACCCCATCTTGCTTGCCCCCCTCCTTGTCTGTCTGCTCCAGAACCTGACCGACATCATCCAGCTCCTTTGAACCTAGCCTACTTGCACCAGAACCAGACCTCCAGCCAAACTGGAGCCCCCGGCTTGTCTATTAATTAGGCCAAGGCCTAACAAAGGCCCCATAACCTGGCCTTCTCGATCCAAGTTAAAGACTAAAAAGAGACAATTAATTCTGTATATTATTCCCCTTGAAAGAATTATGCTTACTGTGCAACTTCTGGTTTCCTGTCCACACAATACAATGAGGTGACACTAAAAATAGGCCTGGTCTGCACTGAATATGTATGGCTTACTTTTTAGAAACTAAAGTGCATTTCAGCACTAGTAAAGATAAGCGCTTTATCTTAGCAAGAGATAAGAAAAAGTAGCAAATTTGTTCCTCACGGCTAAATAACATAAGATGTTATGTCCTCACTGCTAAATTTTTATTGTCCATTTCATAGTAGCTGAGCTACTGTGAACATTTGTCAAAAATAAATTGGAAGTTCTAAATTATTAAACATGTGTTAAACTATCCATAAATAATTATTATACTCAGCAAAATGTAATTGTCAGGCAAGCTGAAAATTTTGAAGGTATTTTATAGTCATTCTGTCTGCCTTCATAGGATAATAAATGAGAATCGATTTCTAACACTCATTTGTAGGAGCTGAATATCTCTGTCTGTAGATGAGGTGGAAAAAGAGGTATGGGGACTTTTAGTCCAAGAAATAAGGGTAATGTTTAGGGCTGGGCATCTCCATAGAGAGGGGGACTGGATCAGTTCATCTGATTACTATCAAGTGTGTTGGTTTGAATATGCACATGGGGGAGCCCTCATTGAATTGATCTGATAGTATATGATACATCAGACAGATCCAATGTATGGAGTGAGGTGAAGGGCTTACCTTGAGGTAATACAGTAAGCAAACCTTCTTCAACAATCTGCTTGCTTGATAAGCAGCAGACGTGCCATTTCTGCATTCATTTATTCATTCGATTTCTATACCGCCCTTCCAAAAATGGCTCAGGGCAGTTTACACAGAGAAATAATAAATAAATAAGATGGATCCCTATCCCCAAAGGGCTCACAATCTAAAAAGAAACATAAGATAGACACCAGCAACAGTCACTGGAGGTACTGTGCTGGGGGTGGATAAGGCCAATTACTCTCCCCCTGCAAAATAAAGAGAATCACCACGTTAAAAGGTGCCTCTTTGCCAAGTTAGCAGAAAACATACTGTTTTCTTCCCTGGCAGCTGGCCAATAATACTTCTCCAAAGGAGCCAACTTCAGGAGTATTATTAGCTGGGTAAGGCACAAATGAACAGGCTCAAACGATCATACTTTGGACACATTATGCGAAGATCCAGCTCCCTTGAGAAGTCCATAATGCTGGGGAAAGTTGAAGGAAAGAGAAGAAGAGGACGACCAGCAGCAAGGTGGATGGACTTGACTACAACAGCAATGAATGCACCACTGAGAGACCTTAAAGCCCAAGTTGAAGACAGATCATCCTGGAGAGAATCTACCTATGTGGTCGCTAAGAGTTGACACCGACTTGACGGCACTTAATCAATCAATCAATGGCAGAATAAAAGTGGCCAAGGATGGGGCTGTAGCTCAGTGGTAGAGCATCTGCTTTACCAGAAGTTTCCATTTCTGGCATCTTCAGGTAGGGCTGATAAAGACTCCTACCTGGAACCCTGGAGATGTGCTGCCAATCAGCATAGATAATACTGAGCAAGATGGACCAATGTGACTCTGTTTAAGACAGCTTCCTACGTGGCATGCTTAAATGGCACTACTGCTACCTACTGAGACAGTGACTTTCTGAATAAGGATTGCTCTCTGGGTTTCCACAAGGTACACCCCCTCCCCTTCATCCAATCTGACTAGACACAAGAGTGTATCAATCATTCTGGTAACAGGCCCTGTTGGGCAATTTTTCATTGGACCCAATCTGATAAAAATATGTAATAGGGCATTTATTGAATTGCTCCCTGTTATCAGACTGATTTGATGCACAGCCCTGGTAACTTCATT
Source organism: Hemicordylus capensis (assembly GCF_027244095.1). Classification (NCBI taxonomy): domain Eukaryota; kingdom Metazoa; phylum Chordata; class Lepidosauria; order Squamata; family Cordylidae; genus Hemicordylus; species Hemicordylus capensis. Next base: position 60,865,250 of record NC_069657.1, read on the forward strand.
GCTGCAAATGACTTGGATGGGGTTTGAAAGAACGCTCCTGGTCTCTGGGGCATTTGAAAGTGCACGTCTTAGTGACCCTATCAATGAAATCTAAAATTAAACCCTGCATTTTTTTCAAATGAAAGCCAGCTCAATTTGTTGTATGCTAATCCCCAATGAACAAAAGCAAAACAAGACATGTGACTAGAGGTTGGCGATAGGAATAGCAGTCTTTAAGGTAAAGTGTGCCGTCAAGTCAATTTCGACTCCTGGCGCCCACAGAGCCCTGTGGTTTTCTTTGGTAGAATACAGGAGGGGTTTACCATTGCCTTCTCCCTCACAGTATGAGATGATGCCTTTCAGCATCTTCCTATATCACTACTGCCCGACATAGTACCAGAGGGGATTCGAACTGGCAACCTTCTGCTTGTTAGTCAAGCATTTCCCCACTGCATTAGTCTCTAGAACATTATAAAATGCATCTCCAAAGTATTATTTGTGGTATTTTCTTGAGTTAAACTATTTTACCTTAGTGATATTTGCTTTCTGCAACAATTAATTACACTAGTTAGTAAATGGAAGAATGTATAATCAACTCTGCAATCAACTGGAATCATACATTATGTTCAAGGTTCAGCTGACAGGGGTCAATGACATGAAAGGAAAGAATTATAAACGGGAGGAATTAGGAAGTAAATACTACTCTAGGAAAGAAAGGGTAAGAATGGCCATAGAATCTCCTGTTAGTCTATTTATTTATTATTTACAATTTTATATCCAGTGCAATACTGCTTGGAGCAGCTCACAGAAACTGAATATATATTTTCTGCTTCTAGACTATACCATTTTTGAGAGCTGCCCCAAGCAGTTGTTTGTTTGTTTTTTAAGATTATCCATTGTTCTTCATTGCATGGCCTGCAGGTCAATGAAGGCCAACATAAATCCTAGCGGTGGCCCCTGACTTTCCTCTCCCCCTCTCCGCTCTTATCCCCTCGGCCACCATGCACTCTCTCTCTCTCACACACACACTCTCTCTCTCTCGCCCTCCTCCTGCCCCTCCTGCCTCCGCGCTCTTTCTATCTGTGCTCTCCACTGCCACCATTGCACTTGCATAGGTCCTCTCTCTTTCTCTCGCTCCTGCTCCTCTTGCATCTGTGCACACACTCTCTCGCTTTTGCTCCTGCCACACCACTCTGGTCACCACACTTACACTGGAGCACTCTCTCTCCCTGCCCGGCTTCTATTGCCTCTGCACACGCTCTCTCTCAAGCCCCACTTCCATGGCCACCACACTCACACCAGCACTCTCTCTTGCTCCACCTTCCTCTCCTGTCCCCACGTGTGCAGTCTCTCTTTCTCTCTGTTCCACAACTGCTGCCCCAGCCACTGCCTTTGTTCTCTCCCCCCCCCCCCACACACACACTTTGCTGCAGGAGCTCTCTTGGCGGCTGCGGCCCCCAGTTAATGAAGATAGGGACATAGGAAGCTGCCATATACTGAGTCAGACCATTGGTCCATCTAGCTCAGTATTGTCTACACAGACTGGCAGCAGCTTCTCCAAGGTTGCAGGCAGGAATCTCTCTCAGCCCTATCTTGGAGATGCCAGGGAAGGAACTCTGAACCTTCTGCATGCAAGCATGCAGATGCTCTTCCCAGAGCGGCTCCATCCCCTGAGGGGAATATCTTACAGTGCTCACACATGTAGTCTCCCATTCATATGCAACCAGGGCAGACTCAGCATAGCAAAGGAGACAATTCATCCTTGCTACCACAAGACCAGCTCTCCTGGTATAGTCTAAAACCACTGTGTGTTTGTGGAACAAAGCATTACTGGTGAAACCAGTGGTTTTGTCAAGTAAAATAGGCATTTGCAACTGCTTATGTCAAATGAATAAATGTTTTCATCCTGTACATGTTTAGAAATTGGTGTATTTGCTAAAAATTTATCCTTTGTTCTCCTTCCCCTGGCCCCCTTCTTATTCTCCCCCTTCACCTCTTTTCGGTGTCTTCCTCACTACCTGATCTGTCCTCCCATCGTACTGTTGCACATCCAGAAAGGACTCCCTATAGGGCCTTTCCACTTCCTCTCCTTCCTTATTGGATTTGATCCTGGACCACAGCATGCCATTTGTTCTCTGCTAAAGGATGCCTGTGTACATCCAAATATGAAGCCATATGGCCTGCTCCTTCCAAAGGCCACACATGCTGCAACATCAAGCAGCCAGCACCTGTAAAGCAGAGCAGAGCAGATGTGCTTATATGAGATTCATAGGACCATTTTAATGTTAATAATTCCTTGTGGCAACTCATTTACATTTCAGTAGAATTCCCTGCTTACAACGTTCCTTTTTGCTTTGGGATGCCCTTTGGATACCGCATCCCCAGCTACATTAGAAACATTTTCCATGATGTAAACCAGATGGGGCCACATGCGAATGATGCTGCCATGTGGGCAGAGCTGATCACATGGCTGTTTTCCAAGGAATCTGCACCCCAGCCTCTGATTCGGGGAGGGGAGGGGGACACTCAGCCTTGTCTACATGATTTGCATCACACACACACACACACACACACACACACACACACCCCATGGAATCGCAACTCTCGATACAGCTGCAGAGCCTACATATGAAAGGTAATTGATAAGGCAGGGGTAAAACACATTTGGTGTTCTTTACATCCACCCATTCAAGCCATGATTAAGCTTGTCTGACATTTTATAGTCAAATCTTTAAGATAAATATCTCGCTAAAACTCAGTCGCACCTGAGAAAATTTTAAATGGATGTATTTGTTGCACAAATAACTATTTATCAGCAGGAATACGAATGGCATTATTAAACATTTATGCAAATGAAATCAGAATGAACATTCACGTGGGTTAGACAGTATGCTTTACTTGCTGTTAAACCATTGACAAATACAGATGGAAGAGGGTCAGCATGCATTCATTTCCAGCTTCTATTTGGACAGATGGCCAACTAGCGCAGTCACGGAAACTTCTTTTATTTTTCTTAATGTTAATTAAATGAACTGTGATAGCTCTACCAATATGTCATTATTTTTTTCTTAAAAAAACCCAAAAACCTGGAAGAGTGGAGTAAGGTAATGGTGCATGTATCTCCTTTTTCTTCTTATTTTTTTGCGGGCTCCCCTTTGTGAACTTTTCCCTCTTATTATCCACACCTAAAATATCAACATATGAAACACCCTCTGCTGTTGAACGTTGCAAGGTGTTTGTTGTTAATTAAGCCTAATATGTAGTCTTGAAAATTATGCTGGCTTTACAGACTAGGCTTGGTGCATCACTGTAGTATTTCAGCTCAATGCTGGGCTGAGAAGAGATACATCTAGGCAAAAATTCAACAGATGCAGCTTCCCCATTCACTTTCTAGAAATTCACCTGATTAATATCTGCTTGATTTATTTCTATAAGGCATGACACTTCCCCATAATGTCGCCAATACTATAATACATGTGCAGGCAGAAGTTCTACAGGTGCAGTAGCTCCCCCAACTGGTTGGATTTCTGCCCTGCACTTTTGTACAAAGTACAGTCCTTTTCCAAAATGCCACCTACTATTATAAATGACTAGGCAGAAATTCTGCAACTTCATCTGCCACTCCTCCAACAAGACTTTCTAATGAAATCCAAAGTTTTTAGCTGGCCTTTAGTATGGATGGTGGAAACTAGGGATGTGCAAATCGATCTGACTCAAGTCTGGGTGGTTCAAGTGATTCAAATTTGAATTGAATCACCCCTTAGAAGGGTAGGAATGGTGGAGACAGGAAGGATCACCACTTTGTACACTGTGCTTCACTGCATTTCCTTTCCTGCCAATGCAGAACAAGAAGATAGAAAATATTGTCTGGTTTCCTATGTACATGCTTCCACATTCCCTCTCTCCAAGGATCAAGAATCCGGGTGTTGATGGGCTTGGAAAGGTTTGTGAACCATCCACTGATTGGGATAGCTAGGTGTGATGATGATGCCTTTGTTGCTCAGGGTTCCTTCTGTCCCTCCTCTTCATCCAGAGATGCCACCTGGGTTTTCTTTGTTTTTTACTGTGATAAAAAGATACATCATTAATGTAACTGGTATAACTGGCTGACATCCAGACTAATGTTGCGTGCTTCTATAATCATTACCAGTTAGTATACCAACTCATCAGTGGATTACAGTGGCTGACATGCTGATAAATACTGTGGAACCAGGAAAGAAAATTAAAACCACAATTCATTCTTTCTAAAACCGCAAACAGGAGGACCAGTCCAAATTATCAAAAGCTTTTTCTACATCTAGAAAGATCATTGCTGCCTTTGTCTTCTTCATAGTTATATTATCGATTGCATTCAAAACAAATCTCATGTTGTTTCTCATTAACCATCTTTGAATAAAACTAGTCTGATCCTAATGAATGATCTCGGATAAAAAACCTTTTAGTCTCGAGGCTAAAATAGCGGTAAAAATTGTATAGTCCACATTCAATAAAGAAATAGGTTGATATTATTTGGGACGAGTAGGATCTTTTCCCTCCTTGTGTATAAGAGTTATGAATGCTTCTTGCCATGATTTTGGCAAAACATGTTGCAAAAGATGATCAGCCAAGAGGATCAGGGGAAACCAAGATTATCAGGGGCCTAGAGCACCTTTCTTATGAGGCAAGGTTACAACACGTGGGGCTTTTTAGTTTGGCAAAAAGTCAACTGCAGGGAGACATGATGGAGTATCTATAAAATCATGCATGGTGTGGAGAAAGTGGATAGAGAGAAATTCTTCTCCCTCTTTCATAACACTAGAACCAGGGGTCATCCCATGAGATTGATTGCCGGGAAATCTAAGCCCAAAAAACGGAAGTACTTTTTCACACAATGCCTAATCCACTTGTGGAATTCTCTGCCACAAGATGTGGTGACAGCCAACAACCTGGATGGCTTTAAGAAGGGTTTGGATAACTTCATGGAGGAGAGGTCTAACAACGGCTACTAGTTGGAGGGCTGTGGGCCACCTCCAGCCTCAAAGGCAGGATGCCTCTGAGTACCAGTTGCAGGGGAGTAACAGCAGGAGAGAGGGCATGCCCTCAACTCTGCCTGTGGCTTCCATTGGCATCTGGTGGGCCACTGTGAGAAACAGGATGCTGGACTAGATGGGCCTTGGGCCTGATCCAGCAGGGTTGTTCTTATGTTCTTATTATGTTGATTGAGTATTACATTCATTAATTCAGTTAAGGGACCTGTTAATATTTCTTGGAAACATTTGTAATAAATTGAAGGAAGGCCATCAGGGCAAGGAGTATTATTCCTAAGATGACTTATAGTGGACTTTGCTTCTGCCAAGGAGATAAGTTTAAGTATTATTTCTGTTCTGTAAATGAGGATAGATGTACGCCATCAAGAAATTGCTTAATTTTTAATTTTTTTAGCAACGACAAACACACAAGATAATAGTGAATGTATCTATTTCCCAAGAGTGGAACATAAATAAAGGAACACGGAAAGGATTTCCTTTTCACCACTGCTTTTCATAATTGTATTGGAATCGTTGGCAGTGAAAATCCTAGAGGAATCAAGAATTCATGGTCTTACATTGGGAAAACAAGAACACAAGATATAATTATATGCAGATGATGTACTTAGACTCTCTCAACTCGCTATTAGCAAATATACGACAATATGGTGAAATGTCCAGTTATAAAATTAACAGTAATAAGACACAGTTCATTACTTGGACAATACGGAATTAGATATTCTGCATGACACAGGTTTCAGACTACTATATTTAATCCAATTAACTATTTGGGGATTAAATGAACTAAGATTAATAAGGACTTATTCAAAAATAGTTACTTAAAGACTTGGAAATGCTTAGTTTCAGACCTGGATAGATGGGAACAGTTAAAGCTTTCCTGGTTAGGAAGAATATCTTTGATAAAATGAATATATTACCTAGAATGATCTTCATCCCACAAATGGTTCTGATCAGAATTGAGGATAGGACCTGAAATTTATGGCAGAGACATTTAAACCAGTTTATATGGGAACATAAGAGACCTAGAATTAGGTTTAAAGTTATGCAAGATTTAAAGGAAAGAGGAGATCTAGCTATTCCTAACTTAAAGCTTTATTATAATGCCAGTTGTTTAACGTGGATTTTCGATTGGATTAAAGCCCCATATGAATATTTTTCAGATATGGAAGAGTCTGGTCTTTCTAAAGGTTTGCACAACTTTCTATGGGTTACCAAAAATAGAAAAGACTCAGAGATTCAATTACATACTGTCAGAAACAGTCTCTAACATTGTTGGGATAAGTATCAGAACATAATAAATCCAATGGTATCTCCCTTGATATCATCCCTTTCTAATGCATATTTTTATGAAGAAGAAGGATATGAGAAATTTGGATTATGGGCAGAAAAATCCTGTACTTTGCAGAATTTATTAGTCGATAGAGCGAAACTAAAACCTATTCAAATGCTTATAAAGGAGTCTGTTCAAAAACCTCACTGGTTCCAGTATACTCAAATGGGTTCAATTGTTCATCATGAATTACATCAACGAGGAGGGAAACTTAGGGATTTGACTGATTTTGAAAAATTAATTCAAAAAACCCCTGATCATTTGCTTGGAATGGTTTATAAGTTGTTATTGAAATATGATACTAAAACAGAACAAGGTGTGTATGATTCGATGGATGCAGAATATAAACAGACCAATTGATTTCAGTGATTGGGAATATCAATGGAAGAAAAATATCAAATTTACCCTCAGTAATAAGGGAGAACTGGTATAAACTTTCGGTGGTATGTGACCCCTATGTCTATACATAAAATCGATAGAAGCTTTCCAAGAGAATGCTGGAAATGTAACCATCAAATAGGGACGTTTTATCATATATGGTGGACATGCAACATTGCCCAATCATTTTGGAAACAAATACATTGTCAAATGGAGCAAATTTTAAGTATCAAATTTTCTTTTTTTATCAGAAATTTTTCTTTTATGTATGACAAAACCTCGTATCCCTGCGAAGTGTACTGAATTGTCTTTATATATGATCACGGCAGCTAGGATTCTCTATGCTACCAATTAGCATTCTCCTATAACCCCCTCTTTGGCTGATTGGTTTATTAAATTATGGGACTATGCCTCTGTCTCTAAGCTTTGGCTTATGTGGACAATTCTCCATCAGAGTCCTTTTTATTGACTTGAGACCCTTTCATAAAATATAATGTTTAACAAGGTCATTGTCTGTTTCTGAGATCTGGTTTTGATTTGTGATTCATGGTTTTATGATTGTTTGGATTTAGTCCAGTTGGTGGAAGTTGTCCTTCCTGTTATTCTTTTCTTTTTCTATTTACTTCATTCTGATAATAAAACAATCTGATAATAAATCAATCCTCAGGGACTTTGTTCTGCTGCAATGCTTTTAATGGGTTCTTTGCCGACAAAATCTCCTGTATTTGGGCCAACTTAGACTCCACTGTTTCTGCATAGTCTATTAAGGTGGTGTCCAGCAATCCCTCTTTCAGTATTAGATTGGATCAGTTTCAATCTGTGATGCCTGATGATGTGGACAAGCTGCTTGGGGCGGGGCGGCCTACCACTTGTTCTCTGGATCCTTGCCCAACTTGGCGGCTTCTATCTAGCAGGGAGATTGTTGGGGACGGCTTAGTTAATATCATTAACTCATCCCTGAGGGAGAGTAGGATGCCTCCTTGTTTGAAGGAGGTAATGATTTGACCACTTCTTAAGAAGCCTTCCCTAGATCCCTCAGTGATGGATAGTTATAGGCCGGTCTCTAATCAACCATGGTTGGGTAAGGTGATTGAGAGAGTGGTGGCTAACCAGCTCCAGGCAGTTTTGGAAGAAACCGATTATCTAGACCCATTTCAAACTGGCTTTAGAGCGGGCTATGGGGTTGAGTCTGCCTGGGTTGGCCTGATGGATGACCTTTACCGGGGAATCGGCAGAGGGAGTGTAACTCAGTTGGTTCTTTTGGATCTCTCGGCGGTATTTGATACCATTCACCATGGTATCCTTCTGGATCGCCTGAGGGAATTGGTGGTGGAGGCTATGGCCAGGAGCGCTTTCTATCAGCTTCAGCTGATTTGACAGCTGCATCCATTCCTTGAAGAGAACGATCTCAAAATAGTGGTGCATCAGCTGGTAACCTCCAGGCTCGATTACTGCAATGCGCTCTACATGGGGCTGCCTTTGTATATAGTTTGGAAACTTCATTTAGTTCAAAATGCAGCAGCCAGATTGGTCTCTGGGGTAACCCGGAGAGACCATATTATGCCTGTCTTAAAACAGCTGCACTGGCTGCTGATATGTTTCCGGGTGAAATACAAAGTGTTGATTATTACCTTTACAGCTCTGAACGGCTTGGGACTGGGCTACCTTAGAGAGCGCCTTCTTCAGTATGATCCCCATCACTCATTGAGGTCATCTGGAGAGGTCTGTCTCCAGTTACACTGGTGCGTCTGGTGGCAACTCGGAACCAGGCCTATTCTGTATCTGCTCTTGGTCTATGGAATGCACTCCCAGCAGATATCCGCAGTTTAGGCTCTCTCTCAGCCTTTAAGAGAGCCCTAAAAACCTATTTGTTTGGCCTGGCCTTCCAAGGCTAAAAACAATATTAAAGGCTTATAAAGTGTTGTTGTTTTTTAAAAGTATTTTAATTGGTTTTAATTGGTTTTGAATTGTTTTTATATTGTTTTTAGCACTGTGTTTTGAATTGTGTGTTTTTATGTCTTTTTAAAAGTTGTTGTACACCACCCAGAGCCTCTGGATGGGACGGTTTATAAAAGTAATAAATAAATAAACCAAATAATTGATTGATTGGTAGGTTGGTTGATTTTCGGTGCAAACTCTGTATGTTTTGATTTCAAGAGATGGATTTTCTTTCTTCTTTGTAATAATGAAAAACCTTTTAATTTAAAAAAAAGACATGTTGTGTATGCTATAGTGACCCTTAGGGACATATTTTCCAGAACCACAATGGGCTTCAGAAGGAAGGGGAGATCAGTGAAAACCGTCCCACCTTCTGCAGTGCATGCAGCGTTAATCTGAATGTCAGCCACTGTGATCCACAGATCAGTTATTCAATCTTCTGCATAATCCCCACCACACATTAAGGTCATTGAGAGAGGTTTGTCTCCGGATGCCGCTTAGCTCATCTGGCACCAGAGTGGGCTTCTCTGTGATCACTCTTGGGTAGGGATATGCAAACAGGTTCGACGTCCACCAACTGTTCAGGGGGTTCCTGGATTTTTTTTTAATCACTTACCCACTTCAGGAGAGTTGTTGGAGGTGGCAGGGGGGACCACGGAGGTTACCCCTCCCCCCGTCGGCCTCCCTTTATGCCGCCACTGGCCATTTGGCTGGCTCTTCATCCCATTCGAGCCTTCCCCCTCTGGCATGGTGGCCATTTTGGAGGCTACCACAACTGTGTAATTGGCCTCTGGTGCAACGGCCTCCAAAATGGCTGCCGCACCAGAGGGGGAAGGCCCAAATGTGCCGAAAAGCCAGCTGAACAGCCGGTGGCAGCATAAAGGTGGGGGAAGGGGGAACTTCTGCAGACACACACACACCCGCTGCCTCCAACAACTCCCCCAAAGGGGGTAAGTAAAAAAAAATCCGCAACCCCCCCCCGGACCAAACCGAACCGGGAGGGGGAGGGGTTCGAGTGGGTGCTGGACCGACCTGGCCCGGTCCAGTTCAGGTCCGGACTTGAACCAAAACAGACCAGCCAGTTCTGGGCACACCCCTACTCTTGGGCTGTGAAATGCACTCCCTGTAGATATTCGAGACTTAACATCTTTAACAGCCTTTAAAAGAACCCTTAAGACACATTTTTTTAGCCAGGCTTTTAGTAATCTTCGAACGTTTTAAATTGCTTTAAATCACTGTGGTTTTAAAAGTTTATTTTATTGTGTTTTTATTGTATTTACTATTGTGAGCTGCCTAGAGCCTCCGAGTCAGGTGGTATATTAATTAATTAAATAAATAAAATTGGCAAAACATAGGGTAATGGCTATGGAAGCTCTTCCACTTGCAGACAAGCTAATAGCATTATGATTTTTCAGGTTTGGAAAAAGTTCCTGTTAAATGCTTGGGAGGATTCAAGAACTTGATCCAGCCGTTTGAGATTCCTGCAGCTGCCAATGCCACTTTTGGCTGAGGTGCAAGCTATTGGTGTCAACTTGGACAACTTCCCGGGCCTGAAGTGCCTCTAGAATCCAGTGAAGTTATCTGAGGACAACAGCTGAAATACTGTAAGAAAACAGATCTTCTGCATGGTATTGATGACACATTATCTTAGCAGCCCATTCTTGGGATGCTGTAGACAACATTAGAACGTACCAGACAGAAACCCTTCAGGTGCATCTATAGCAAGTGATTGCAGATGGACTTTGGACCTGTTGAATTTCCACCTGAATTATAATAGTAGGTGGCAGCACTGTACCTTTTACAGAAATTTTAGATTGATAGCTTTCTTTTTTTCCAGGATTTAGTCAACATCCTGTTGAGTGTGTGTATGTATGTTTATGTACGTACGTACGTACGTACGTACGTACGTACACAGTGACAGAGCACAGCACCGAAACTCAGGAGTAATTCACACACGGCATATGCATCATTTGATGACTCTGACATCAAATGACTTGCATGTTTGAATAGGCTGTTCCAGATGTTACAGCATCTCAGGCTGAACTTTCATTTTGCCTCACATCACTTCAAAAACGATGCTTATGCTTTTCAGTTGAGTTGCATTCACATATTCAGCTGCAAGGCATCAAGGACCAGTTCATACCATCTCATCACTGGCTAACTGCAATATGCAACTGAGACTTGCATGTTGTTGTAGTTGTTTATTCAATTTCTATAACACCCTTCCAAAAATGGCTCAGGGCAGTTTACACAGAGAAATAATAAATGAATAAGATGGCTCCCAGTCCCTAAAGTGCTCACAATCTAAAAGAAACATAAGACAGACACCATCAACAGTCACTGGAGGTTCTGTGTTGGGGGTGGATAGGGCCAGTTACTCTCCCCCGCTAAATAAAGAGAATCACCACATTTAAAGGTGCCTCTTTACCAAGTTAGCAGGGGTTGGGATTCATATTCTTTTCATTCATATTCATATGTTGGGGTTCATATTCTTTTAAAAATTAATAGGACCAATTCAGTTCATTTTTTCTTTATTCCCAAATTAATTCCTACAGTAAAGAATGGAGGCTTGGATGAAATGAATGGTACATGTCATTCACTAGTGTGCACCTCTTTTGTTTTCATTAAGGGGCTTACTTTATGGCAGTGGTTCCCAGCCTGGGTTCCTCCAGATGTTGCTGAACTACAATTCCCATCATCCCCAGCTACAGTTTATTGTGGCTGGAGATTTTGGGAGTTGCAGTTCAAGCAACATCTAGAGGAACCCATGTTGGGAACCACCGCCTTATGGCATGATGTCAGCAGTGGTAGGCTTTCCCCCTCTTTTTAAAACATATGTTACACTTCTAAAACAGGTGGTGCGGGGAGCAGAGCTCCATTCTTGAGCACATAATTCCTCAGATATTATGTTAGATTGGGACATGTGGGGGGGGACGGTGGCTCCCACAAAAATGACCACTGGTGATTCCCCCACCCACCCCCACACACAATGCCCTCGATTGACAGAATGTGGGAGAAAAATGGCAGCCACCAAGAAACACTACTGTGTGAATGTCAACACTGCTAGTGGTGTTGTGGAACAGGGCAGTTCCAATTAATCGTTAAATTGTGTAAACACAGTTGCACAAAATGATGTCCATTGGAAATAATGGGCACTGTGTCACGAAAGTATTAATGCTCTGTATTCTGCATTAGGTTCCGTTCTTAATGAAACTCTGTTTTTATTTTTTTTAATGTTATAATAATAAGGAAAACCTTCCAAAGATATAACAAATCTTTCTCCCTCTAGTTACATAGGAAGCTGCCATATACTGAGTCAGACCATTGGTCTATCTAGCTCAGTATTGTCTACACAGACTGGCAGCAGCTTCTCCAGGGTTGCAGTCAGGAATCTCTTTCAGCCCTAACTTGGAAAATCCAGGGAGGGAACTTGAAACCTTCTACTCTTCCCAGTGCGGCTCCATCCCCTGAGACTAATATCTTACAGATCTCACACTTTTAGTCTCCCATTCATATGCAACTAGGGCAGACCCTGCTTAGCTAAGGGGACAAGTCATGCTTGCTAGCAGAAGACCAGCTCTCCTCTCCTCAACATCATATCTATATCTATATCTATATCCACTTTATCAATACATAATTTCTGCTTCTATAGGAGTTAGTGACTTCATTATCTATCCTGAGCCCTTGAAAGGCAATGAACTCCAAATTTAAATAAATATGTTTTTTGGTCATCTTTAAGTAAGATGTTTAAGGTAAATCATTTACGTCTTTCCTTTCCTTATTGAATTCAGTCCCTCGGTTGCATGAGCATAACCACAAAAATATGTTCCAAAGATTGTGCTTACATCACAGCTGATGTAATCACAGATGCTTTTGACAAATAGAAAGGTTATGCAGACATAAACAAGTTGATCTCATTGATTACACTCCAGAAGAAACATATTTATTGAACTTGAAAAGTCTCAAATCAAGTGGAGGGCCGAGAATGTTATTTTCCAGTTCCTAAGAAGCTATTATAAACAATGGAAAATACAAAATAAACAGTTGTGCATGCAAAAGGTGAAGCATAAGTGAAGCATAAATTCAAACATACTAGACCACACTAGACATGTGCAGCCTCATTCTGAATGAGTTTTTCTCTTCCTTTATTGAACAAGGTATTAAAAATGCATCTCTTTTACACTTCTTCCTTCATGATCTTGCTTGCTTTTCCCAATTGACTTCTGGCACATCTTGCTTGCACCCCCTCCCCACACCAATTCTCTCCTTTGTGTTACTGTTACTGGCATGTTTTACCTGATGGTAAGCCTGTGGACAGAGCCCTGTTTCTTGAAATTTTGAGATACTACTACTACCATGATGACGACTACACCTACACATATTTATATACCACTCTTCAACCAAAACTTGCAAGGCAGTTTACACGGAAAAATAAATATTACATAAATAAGATGGTCCCTTGTCCCCAAAAGGCTTACAGTCTAAAAAGAAACATAAGGTAGACACCAGCGATCAGAGGTGTATCTATGGAAAACAGCCCCTAGGGCAAGCACTGAAATTGCACCCCCGTCCAACAATCTGACACCCAACTTTCAGATGACTTTACCATAATGTCAGCTCAAAAATACAAGTCAAGGTCGTTAATCTTTTAATATTTCAAACACAGTTTAGCAGTGGATGTAGCCAGACCAAAAATGCTGGAAAACTACAAATTTCAGTATCCTGGGGCCCATGAAATACCCAAAGACTATGTGGAGGTGTACTTGAAAAACTAAACAGAAGTGCCTGTCTAATTTAGGGGTGTGCACGGAACCGCACAGCTATGGTCCAGAACTGTGGAGGGGGTTCCTTTAAGGGCAGGGAGGGTTTACTTACCCCTCCCGCTGCTTTGCTCCCTCCAGCGCTCGTATATACTGTAGAAATTGGGGCGGCAGGATACCTCCCTGCCTCCCCTTGCCCCTCCACAATGCAAAAGGCTCCGGCAAGCCTTTTGTGCACACGCACATCGCACGCGAGTTTTATGTCTCCCTGACGCCGGAGGCCCGGTCTACCTGGCCTCGGCCCCTGCTGGCGGGTAGACTGGGCCTCTGGCCGCCGGAGGCCCGGTCTACCTGCCGGGACGAGGCCCGGTAGACCGGGACCGGGTAGACCAGCCCGGTCTACCCGGCCTTTAGCATTGCGGAGGGGCAAGGGGTGGTAGGGAGGTATCCTGCCACCCCAATTTCTACAGTAAATACGAGCGCTGGAGGGGGCAAAGCAGCGGAGGGGTAAGTAAACCCCCTAGGCTGTAGACTTCCTAGCACAGAGACATAAAGTGCAAGTTGACCAAAGTCCCTGGTGCATAGATATAAGAACATTCCTAGTTTGAATCCCAGCTGACCCTAACATTAGTATTCTGTGTATGCTGAAAACTCTAAGACATGTTCCTCTTTTGTCATCATTCCCAAATTAAATATCAAACATGCATTTACTGAACTTACAAAAACTTGCTCAAAATGACTAAAGAACTAAACTCCTTTTATAAAGGTAATTAGCTCTGGTAAAAACAGAGATTGTCGTGGATAAATATTGCAATGAGTGAATGAATATGTTTAAAGGCATTTCTGTTATTCTAACTAATACAAAATGGTTAAACAAATTATTAAAGAGGGGATAAACTGAAGTATTTTGTAGTTGTTTTCCATATTGCCCATAAAGTGTCAAGAATAGGCCAACATAAACAGAAGTGCGTGTTCTGTCTAAATTGCTGAAATAATTTTATCAGCAGTCAAACATTAAGGCCAAAACTCTTTGTATTTTCAGATGAATGAAAGTGCCAAATGCATTATTCAAATAATAAAATTAATGCTCAGAGTGTTTATAGCTTCTGGGTCAAGGTAATATGTTTGGTCTGCGCGCCATTTGTAAATTTTGCCAGTAGCATATGTGGAAGGCAGCCAGGTGCTACCTGACATATTTTATTTTCAAAAGTTATACAAGTCCATAAGATGGATTATGTTTTAATGAACGATTTAGGTATAACCAAAGTGAGGGTAGGAGGAAAATGACATTTATTTTTATAGGCTCATGAGTTTGGGGTGTGTGCATAAAATTAATTATATTAATTTACAGGAAACAAGTCTATATTTTTTGAATTTAGAAACAAGAAACAAAGATGCTTACAACTGCAAGAACAGGAAACTACCTGAAAATTAATATATATTCGAGAAGCAGGACTTCAACATCTTTTTAAAAACCACACATTTATTATTATTGCAGAAAATGTTACAAAATTACATACTTACCTTAAACAAAACAAAACAAAACAAATGGGATACATGCCGAATCACCCCCTAGAACTTGGGGTTAGGAGTGGGTGGGCTCTTGACTGGGTGGGTGGTATAAGGTATGGTTCACCAGAAACCTTTCTCTCGTGACAGAGTCCTGCAGCTGTTCCGGCAGCCCGGGGTTGATCTCATAAACAAACAAACAGCCAATGGTTTCTTTGGGAGGCACTGCGGGGGGAGGCACTGCTGGGAGTCATAGCCAGTGCCCGCCTCCATTCCTCTTCCCCCCAAAAAACAGGTAGTGGACAGTGCAACATGGGCAGTTTTGCTGTACCTGGAATTTGGGTGCAAGCAAGCCTAGGGGGGCAGCTGCTTGCACAGATCTTGCTTCCTCAATTTTGTGGGGGCAGCAGCATCCACAATCTGATAAGTTGGAAGAGAAGGGGAACAAAGGCTTTACTCAAGAATTACAGGAGGCAGTTTAACATGCTGAAATTGTCTTTCTTGACAGGTAGAAACTGATTTCAGAGCTTCTGTGGCCCTTCTTTTGTACTAGCATCAAGAGTGGTGCTTAGAAATAAAAGACCGTGGGCAGACACTGAAACCAAGTAGGGGAGGAATACAACAGTGGAGTGGAACAGAAACTTGGAGAGATTCCCCATGGAAAGAAATTGCAGTACAAACTCTAACTTTTTACTTTGAGAATAAGCACACCTGCTCCTGGATGCAGAAGCATCCAGGAGCAGGATGCAGAAGCTTCTTAACCTACCCATGCAGAAGCTTCTTAACCTACTACAAATCTCATTCCTTGCCGGAGGAGGAGGAAGACTCAGGAGATTGCTCACCACTCCACTGCCCTACTTCTCGCTAACACCACCTTTTTGATGCCTGCCACAACCAGCATCCCCTCTCTTCCCCCTTTCCTTAGGGCAACCCACACAGGAGTGTGTTTGAGCACCCTTGCCTTTCACTGGCCCTCCCCCCCCCATTGGGGATATACTTGCTTGGGTAGGAGCATGCACATCCTTTCTGCCACAAGGCTCCAGGTTTCCTGTGGCATGCACTGGAACACCCCTTGTCCTTCAGGAGGCCTTCTGTGGTGGCTGTCCGTGAGTGGCCTCGTAAGGCCCTTCTCTGGCCTGTTCACCCATGAAGGGTGCTTGTAGGGCTGCAGTAGGCACTGTGGGCCGATGTTCCACATGTGCACCCATGATGGTTGGTTGGATAGCTGTGCTGAGAGGGCTGGCTCTGGATGGCCCTGTCTGTGGGTGGCCTCAAGGGTGTTGCAGGCATAGTCATCCACCCTGTGCACCCATGAAGCATGGCTGTGGAGGTACAGGAGGCATAGTGGCTTGTAATGGCCCAGTAGTGGACTCATGAAGGGTGCCTGCGGAGCTTGAGAGGCCAGAGTGGCTTGGGAATGCCCGAGATGTGAGGGCACGTAGGCTGCTGACATCAGTAATTGGGGCTGGTACAGTTGCAACTGTGGAGGAGAAGGAGCTAGTGCCTGTTGGCAAGTCTAGAGATAGATTCAGCTACCCACTCCAGGAGCTTTCTCAGACAGCAGGCTTACCGAGAGTCCAAATTTGCGAGAAAAGAAGAAGAAGAAGAAGAAGAAGAAGAAGAAGAAGAAGAAGAAGAAGAAGAAGAAGAAGAAGAAGAAGAAGAAGAAGAAGAAGAAGAAGAAAGTGGATTTTTTTTACCCCGACATAGAACAGGCCAGGCTCTAACAAGCAATGAAAAATCCAAATCATGTGCGAAGTGCTCCTCTATATCTTGCATGGACTTCGGCAGATGCACACCCTTCATTCTGGTGGAGAGATGAGCTAAAAACCCCATCTGGGAATGCTCCAGGTAAGTAATATATTGCTCAAACCTCCTCTTGGCCGTGGCATCTGAGCACTCCATTGCACCAGCTACTTCCTGCATCATGTGCTCTGAGAACCGGAGCACCTCCTGCACTGCATTTGCAGAGACCTCTTGGAAGATCCTCTTGTCTTCCGCCTGCCTCTAAGTCCTCATTGTGGTCAAGTTATCAGATCAGGTACCAGCTCTCTGCATGCTGGGAGAAGCAGGGAATGGTACTCCCACCTGTTGTCTTCACGGGAGGGTGAAGATGGAAGGATTGAAGCATTTGTCGTGTGCACATTTGGCCAACACTGCACAGGACAGGTGTGATCAGCTACCTCATGCACACACAGTAGTCCTGGTGTGGAGACCTGCCTTCAAGGCCTTTTAAGAAGTTTCAACTATGCTCTGCCTGTGAAACCCTTATTGGAGGCATTGCCCTCACAAGCAGCTGTTGGGCAGGAGATAGCACGAAGGACATTCAGTATGGACAGTACTGAAAGATTCATGGAGGGTCTTGTGGGGGGCAAGTCTGGTGATGCAAGCTATTTAGGGAAACACAAGGAGGCATGTGGACAGCACATACCTGCCCTTTATTTGGACTAACTCCTGGTTCTGGGCCCGTCCCAGCCCCCTCATTCCATACTATCTGCAGTTTTTAGGTGTTGATAAGTAACCTTGTTGCCATTGTGAGGGTAATGTAAACCAATGGTTACTGGAAGGACCCCACTGAGGGCAAACAAAGCCCTCAATCCCCACTGCAGCTTGAGCATCCCCTCCTCCCAACTCTGCCCTGGTAGATGGACAGCTCTCCTCAGAGCATATGGGGCACTGATGCTTGTATAGAATGAGCAGGCAGTCCTTTGCCTTTCTTCTGACTTGGCCACCAAGAATACATCCTCACTGTGCCCCCTGTCTGTACTCCCAGAAATATCCACTGTCCAGCAGCCAACAAGAAGTGCGTTGCCCTTGGGTGCACTGGCATATCATAGGGATCCCCTGCATCACAGTGACATATTAAGAACTCGCACCAGTGGCACAATGGCCAGGTGGCATATTTGTTTAGTCTAGTGGGCCAGAGTCACATAGCGCATAGCCAGACGACCGTTTGTGGCATGAAGGATGTGGGTGTTGGAGGAAGCAGCCTATACTGGAAAACATAATTTAGGGTGCCCCCTTTCTAATGAGGGGTTCATAGAGAGGCTGGGGGCAAAAGAGGCTTGAGTACAATGGGGTGCATTCCATGATTTCTTCCACAAGGGCCCCATGTCTATTTTCCATGAGGCACCACATTTAATGGGTCTCAGGAGAAACTCTCCTCATATCATCATCTAGCATTCCTTTCATCCCATTGAGCACTCTCGTTTTGACACACGTAGCAGAAAGCAGGCACCCACCAATGTGCTTCTATTCCTTTAGATGCTATGACAAGAGGGACAGGACATCCTTGTTGCCAAGCAGCCATGGGAGGAGAAGGCAGGGGGTGGGGCACAGGCTGCCCTAGAAATGACGCATTTCTGGGCTGCCCTAAGGCTGCTCTCAATGGTAGTGGGAGGAGCTTTAGCATGAATCCCAGGTTACAGCGTCCGCATAATTTGGACAATGGTGCCTTCAAGCCTGTGGTTTCAGCGGCGAAACTCACTACAAACAGAAGGTTAAAATAACGGTTTGGGGTTAAAAACCTCCGGTCAGCATGGTGACAAAACCATGCATTTGGACAACCATGAAATTAAACCTCTGGCTTGTTTGCCTCCGGTTTGGCATTATGTGTGAAGGCGGCCAAAGTATCATTCAAATTAAGGTCAATTAAAGTGGTTCACAGTGGGCTAGTTTGGATGTTACTTTCCCAGCCTATGTGATTTAACGAGGGAGGTGCAAAGAGTGCGCCTATCCTGACATCTTTCATAGGCCTCCTAGCATCTTCCCAGCATATGCTACCTTTATCATGGGGTGTGCGTGTTTATCCCAATGGCATCTTTACATGTGATCCATTTACTAGCTTAAAGTAGTATCACATATATAGCAGCCATTCAGACAAGCAGGCTGGAAAAGTATATTTGAACTATCTCAGTGTTTCCTTTCTTACATAACAACACAAGAACAGCCCTGCTGGATCAGACCCAAGGTCTATCTGCTCCAGCATCCTGTTTCACACAGTGGCCCACCAGGTGCCACTTGGAAGCCTACATGCAAGAAGTGAGGGCATGGCCTCTCTCCTGCTGTTGCTCCCCTGCAACTGGTATTCTGAGGCATCCTGCCTCTCAGGCTGGAGGAGGCCTATAGCCCTCAGACTAGTAAGTAAAGTGTGCTGTCGAGTTGGTGTCGACTCCTGGCAACCACAGAGCCCTGTGGTTGTCTTTGGTAGAATACAGGAGGGGATTTACCATCGCTATCTCCCGTGTGGTATGAGATGATGCCTTTCAGCCTAGTAACCGAGAAATTTACTAGTAGTTAATTTTCTTTACTTTCCAGCTTAATTTATGTGACGTTCTAGCAATGTTCAAGCTATACTGCTAGAGATCACTTTATTGAAGCGAGTGTATTTATTCTGAGCATGCTCAGTTGGAGGAACCTGGAAAGGTTCAAAGTAAGAAAGGGGATGGGGGAACTAGTGCTGACCTGGAATTGTCTGTTAGGGAATCAAGACTGCTGGTTTCAGACAAAACCTAGTAAGAATAAAAGTGTGAGTGAAGTTTCTTAGAGAGACATTAAAAACTGTCAGAGCTAAAAGCAGTCAAAGTCCAACACTCCATCCAAAGTCACTTGAAAGAGCTGATAGCAAGGAGCAGAAAAAGAGGATTTGGGCAGGACACATGCCCAGCTGGTGTACAGAAACTGGGAGTGACAATAGTGGATTTCAGTCTGGTTGGGGCTGAAAAGCTCTCATTTTATCAACTGATTGCCAGGGCTGCTCAACTTCAGCCCTTCTGCAAATGTCGGCCTACAACTTCCATCATCCCTGGCTATTGGCCACTGTGGCTGGGGATTGTGAGAGTTGTAGCCAAAAACACCTGGGGGGGGGCAAAGTGGAGCACCCACTGGCACAAATCAGCTGATTGTCTATGCCCAATTGCCAGTGGTGTAGCAAGGTTCGAGTAGGCCCTGGGACAAAAAGTAAAGGTGGGCCCATGCCCCCCACTTCTTCTTCAGCAAGGTGCACGGCAAAGAGCAAACTATCAGGTAGCCGGTACTCCCCGCCCTCCCTCAGAGGCCCAGGGACAATTGTTCCTCCTTGAATTGCAGCTATGCCCATTGCCCTTTAGATAACCCAGATCTCTCCAACACAGATAGATGAAGATATTTGGAAGATTGCAGCCTTCCTTAGGAATACAGGAGACTTCGTGGCACATGGTTTGTTGAGCAGGATTCAACCATTTCAGCAGAGCTTATTATGGCACGCTGATTGGCAGCTTCTTCTGTTTTCGACACCACCGCCCCAGAAACCCCCTGTGATTCCACATTGTTTTCCATGACTACAATATTATTCCACTTTCAAACATTTGTTTTAATTTTGAAATGTTTGTTTTAGCTCACATACAGAATAGAAGATTAATATCCCTTTTTTCAACAGTTTGCCCATCCCTATTCACTGGACTCCTATTCACACTTCTGTTGCACCCCTCCCCTCTGCTGGCACCATACTGCATTTGTGCTGCTGATTGCTTGGGGACAACACTTAATGCAGTCTTTCTCAACTTCAAGCCAAGAATCCCTGCCACAAACACAAGTAATAAGTACACATAGCAAAATCCATCACCAAAGGAAAACGGTAATTTGAACGAATGATAAAAGAAAAACAAAATCAACTCATCAGTGTGTGATAAAGAGCCCTAAGCAGAAATTAAATTATATACCCCACTGGAATGGCTTACTGCCCAAAGGAACTGCAGATAGATTAACATGGTGGGGAGGAAATGCAAAACCACCACAACAGTAGAAACAGCAAGAGAGAAAAGGATGTTTTGGTTTTGTTTCCAATTTGTAGCCAGAGAAGACCAAATGTCTTCATGAAAACATGCTTTTAAAAATTGTGTGGAAAAAACAATAGAGTCGGCTACATATACACTTATATTTTCTGTGTTCGGAAACTATTAGTGGTGTGCTTCGGTGAGTAATCCAAACCAGCCTTTTGGAACTGCATGGAGGCAGCCTCTCCCTGTGTGGCTGTGACCATGCCATACTGTACACTTTCAGTGTGGGTGAGCCTCTTTACTGGCAGCAGAGCCCCATACTGCCCAAATGATGATTGGGGTGGTGCATGGGGCAAGGTGGGGGTAATGTGGAAGGAGTAGTCTTTTCAAGCACTTTCCCCATAAAGCTCTATGGAGAAAGGAGTACCCTCTCTGAGTGCTCATTGCACACAGCTCTCCAGACATCCCTGAGACAGTATACGATTGTGCTTTCTGTTGAGGTCCCTTGCACAGGGGTGCGCAGGACTGCATGGGGGTAGGAATGTGCAAACTGGCTCAAAATCAAGCCGGTTCGAGTTCAAATCAGCTAGGTCCGAAAATTCGGCCTCAAACTGAACCGGCTGGTTCAGACCAGTTCGAAGTTTGACTGGCAAAGGGGAATCTGGTGAGGATTCCCCTTTATTGGTAAAGGGAAAGAGAGGGGCTTCCCCAAGGATAGACAGAAGCACCTACAAGTTGGTGCCAGTGGCAGTGGCAGACATGGGGGTGGTGGTGATGGCTGCCCCACCCTTGCTGGCCTCCCCGCAAGGTCTTCTGGGCCGCCGGCGGGCGGGCTGGTTGGTTCAGTCCCATTTAAGGCCTTTTCAGCCTGCGCAGATGTGAAGGCCATTTTTGTGACCTCCGCACATGCGCACAAGCTATGTCACGTATGCATGCATGGAGGTAACAAAATGGTCTCCAAGCCTGCGCAGAGTCCCCAAATGGGCCAGAAAAGGCCCCAAACAGGCCCAAAGATTGACTGTTGCAGGTTCAGGAGACTCAGGGGGGCAGTGGGGGGCAGGGGAGCCACCTCCCTCACCATTGCTACTTCAGCCATGGCTGCCGCTAGCACCACTGACACAACTTGTAAGTACTTCTGTTTACTCCCCTCTATGTTTGGAGAACATGCCCCCCACCCACACTTTACTGATGAAGAGCTGGCTTCGAGCTGGTCAAAACTGGCCAGTTTGTTTTGGTTTGAGTTCGGGCCTTTGAACAGAGCCGGTTCAAACTTGAACCTGCTTAATTTTGAATCGGTTCGCACATCCCTACCCCACGCAGTCCTGCGCACCCCCATGCAAGAGGCATCAACAGAAAGCAGAACCCCAGAGATGTCTGGAGTGGTGTGTGCAATGAGCACTGGGAGGGTTACTCCTTTCCCCATAGAGCTTTATAGGGAAAGTGCTTGAATGGACTACGCTTTCCATAATACCCCCGCCTTGCCCCATGCATCATCCCAGTCATCACTGGGGCAGTATGGGGCTCTGCCCAAAACAGGCTAGAAAAGGTCCCAAAGTGGACCAGAACCTGGCTGCCAACAGCCCAGGAGACTCGGAGGGAGGCCGGCAGGGGTCGGGGAAGCCGCCACAGCCATGGCCGCACCACCAGCATGACTTGCAAGTACTTCTCTTTACTCCCCATATGCTTAGGGAAGCCCCCACCCCTTTACCAGTAAAGGGGAATCCTCACCAGATTCTCCTTTGTCAGTAGGGCTTTGACATTGTCCAAACCCGTTCAAATTTGAAACGAGCTGGAGGCCAGTCTGGAGGGCCCAAAACCAACCCAGTCCAATCCGGTTCAAATTCGAAATGAACCAGGAAAACCGGTATTGTGCACATCTCTACATGGGGGCAGCTAAGCAGCTGCTTCTGTGCAGTTCCAAAGGAGTAGTGCAGATTTTTAGCTTCAGATGTACCAACAAAGTACAGCCCTAAATAATATAGTGAAGAGCGAGAGCGTATTAAAGTATTGATACATAGGAGTATTCCGGAATAATGAGAAGCAATTGATTAAAGATGGAACATGCAGCAACCTGAGTCCAAGCTGCTGTTCCTGATCAAAAGTGAGCATGCCTTTATGTCCAGTTGCTCCCCGCTTTGTTGTCAGTTGCTGTGGGCAGCCTGTTAGGTGGATGCAATAGTTCTGTAGGCATTTCTATGCTAACAGTGTGAGCCTAATCTTGTTGACTCAGCAGTAAGTACCACAGAGTTCACTAGGACACTTCCTATTTCAGATTGCTGCCACAGTTGGTTATATGACATACTTGGCTTTATTTCTGATTCTGCACAGTACAGTTTGGCAGAGAGACAGCATATATGACTGATCTAATTTGTTAGGATGAGGTCCTGAAGAAGCCAGAGCATGCCAGATCCTTTCATGGCAACATCCCACTTTTTTCTCTTCTTTTGTTCAGTGTGGTTCATCTCTTTTGGCCTACATCAGAGAAGGCTGCTGAAAGGAAAGCTGGGGGATGCCTCTGGCAGAGGGAGGCAGCAGACTTCAAGATCAATGGTTTCATTAGCTGGTTCAAAACTCTTATCTTACCAGCTGATAAGGCAAGGCAGCAAAGAGGCCCAGCACAGGGAAGAGAGAGGGCATGCCCTCACTTCTTGCTTGTGGACTTCTCAGAGGCATCTGTGTTTAACAGGATGCTGGACTAGATAAGCCTTGAGCCTGATCCAGCAAGGCTGTTCTTATCTTATGTTCTTATGAATGGAACCCTACCATGTGTCAGTATTGCTTTTGACCCAGAGAGACAAAGACCTCTTAGAGAACCAAAAAGCCCAAAGGACTTTATAGCACAAACAAAATGGAAAACTAATTGGAAATTAACAGAGGAAGGTTCCAGGTGAGGCAAAAGGAGCTCCAGTTCAGGGACGTCTCCTTCTTCTAATGATAACTTTGCTTAGTTATAAAAGTATAAATCTCTCGTGGATCCTGCAGAGAGGTGAAAAAGCTGGTACCAGGGTCTTATTACTGAAACAGTTGAGGTACAGCTTACCATCTTCAGTGGTTGTTCTAACAAAGGATTCTAAACAAATTGTTCTAACAAAGGATTCTAAATTCTCATAAAAACTTAAGGTACTTAGCAGGGATGTGCCCGAACCATGTGTGGCACAAGTGTGGCTCAAGCAAATTTTGAGAGCGGAATGGAGGACCTTTAAGAAAGAGGTTACCTGTTCTCCACCACCCTATGCAGCTTTCTCTTGGGGTGGCACTCATTCCAAGTACCCCTACGAGGCACCTGCATGCACATGGCGTGTGGTCAGCATGGTGTTGCTGACCACGCAAATGGGGTCTGTGCATGCATGGACACCATGTGCGTGTTGGTGCTGCGTGGGGGTAACTGGACCGAGTGCCACCCCAGTAGGAAGCTGCATGGGGCAGCAGAGAGCAGGTAAGGACCTGCTTTCCTCTTTCTTGCAGCTCCCCTGTGCCACTCCTGAAACGTGCTCAAACTGTGGTTCGGGCATATCACTGGTATTTAGTGATTAAAAGCTCAGAGCTCAGTCTTTCCCTTGCCATCAACAGTGTTGCACTGGCTTTCCCAGGGAATGCAATGTGGCTGATTCTCTGTTGCTCTTCCCATTGGTGCAAAGCTGAAGCTATTAAGAAATTCCATCTTTTGTAAGCTGTAAGCTTTATTGACTCCCTTCTCTTTCTTTCTCCTTCTCTGTCTCTTTACTACTCTCTCTTTCTTGTGTCTATAAACAATCTCTCTCACCAGTTCTTGGGAGCTTCAATCTAGAGCCCCTGGTGGCGCAGTGGTAAAACTGCTGCCCTGTAACCAGAAGGTAACAAGTTCGATCCTGACCAGGGGCTCAAGGTTGACTCAGCCTTCCATCCTTCCGAGGTCGGTAAAATGAGTACCCAGAATGTTGGGGGCAATATGCTAAATCATTGTAAACCGCTTAGAGAGCTTCGGCTATAGAGCGGTATATAAATGTAAGTGCTATTGCTAGTGCTAGTGCTATTGCTAAAGGTTCTTTGGTATAGAAAAGGTACAAGTGTTTGAAAGAGCTCCTCTTCTCTAGTTTTCACCAGCTTGGGTGGGGAATCCCACAAATTAACTGAAGGAGAGGTTTCCTCTTAGCCTGTTGGAGAGAGCCTGCTTTTTCTAGGGTCATGGTGAATGGCCTAGATGTTGTGCAGTTTAATGTGGGCAGTTGAAGAGCCACCATGCTACTTCGGGCTCCTAATGAAACATCCATGGTCTTGCACAGGAGTGCAAATACTTAAACTAGTGCACCCGCACTTTGGCAGTGGAAATAATGTAAGTATCACTCCTGAATGGGCATGCTAGTTTAAGTATTTGCATTCTTGCACAAGACCACTGATGCTTCATAAGGACCCTAGAGTAGCACAGGCAGCTGGGAATTATGTACATGTGAATCAATGTGTTACTAGAGCCCTATTCAGATATGATATCTACAAGTATACAGGTGTCTGTACATTCAAGCATGTGTCTATGTGAATGACTGTTAAAAGAGAACCTGATGTACAAGTGTTGAACATAACAGGCCTGTTCACACATCACATAACAGGCGTGTTAAAAGAGAACGTGTTGGACGAGTGTTGAACATAATAGGCTTGTTTACACAACCATCAACATCCGGGTAGGAAGCCTTGTATTCTCATTTGCATGGTTTTGTGAACTCACAAAAATCCCAACCCAGGTTGTCCAAAGCAGGATAGCCCAGCTTTTCTACCCTGCTCTTTATTGAAGAATGTGAGGTGTCTGAGTGGTTTCAGAACAAACACCAGAGAAAGATAACTTTACTTGTGGGACAAACAAGAGAGGCACTTTAAGATCAGGATAGAACTTGCTGACTCACACAGACAGGAACGAACAGGAAGGAGAATAGAAAGTCCTAGCTAGCCCAACCAGTACCGAGGAAGCTACAGTGCCCCCTCTGGCTTCATAGCAGATTACATGCAAACTATATACAATAAGTTAGGCTGTAGCTGTTGCATATCCCAAGGCAGTAGGGGAGGACAGCTCTCCCAATTTACTTTTCTGGTTGTGTGGATCCACTCGCCACATCTATCAGCAGCAGGCCTGGAAACAACAGAGTGCTATGGCTATAGAGGCTGCCATCCATGAATGTGCCATTCTATGATCCTATACTGTAGCAGCTTCAGCAGGCTGGGCCTGCCTCTTGCCCCATCATGGCCAATCAGAGGGTTGCTGATGGTGTAATAAGGCTTTCCAGTGTACTGGAAGCACAAAGCATTCTGGGAAGGCATGAAAGGCTTTTGGAGGACTCTGTGCTTCCAGCTCCTGATTTCAGTAATGGAGGCCTCATCTGGCATACCCGTGTTTTTCAGGGGTTTGTTGACCTAGTAAACAGAGGTTCTGATCATCTGTTGCTACCAGGGTATGAACTCCCTAACTCCTGAACCCACCCCAGATGCTTATGTGAAAGGGCTTAATGTGTGAATAGGGCTTAGGTTTCTTCTTTTTCTTTAAAAAGATATTGCATAAACATTTCTGGTGTATATTGAAGGAATTCCCATGTGGCTGCAGGGACCCTAATTTGATTATAGAATTACTTCTCATGTGGTTGTAAACTGCATCTAATCTGTCTTCATTGGCTCAGCTTGCATATCCCCTCCATGTGGCCAGGTCGGAAGCTCTAATTGTTATATCTGTCCATCATTTGACAGTGGTCTGTGGCTATGCCTTCTTTCTTATACTGTATAAACCTCTCATTGATGTCTCTCTGTATGTACATCTGAACAAGAGGGGAAATATTTCATATGGTCTCCTTTTTACCCTTTTTAGTGGGGAGTGTTGCTCCAGAGAAAATTTAATTTAAAGGAGAAGGTAACTGGTGATCCCCTTCTCTGAGCTCAGAGGCAACATGTATAGAAAGCATGAATTGACACTTTTGCTAAGCAGGGTCCACCATGGTTTGCATCTGAATGGGAGACTGTATGTATGAGCACTGTAAGATCTTCCCCTGAGGGGATGGGGTGCTCTAGGAACAGCATCTGAAGTTCCAAGTTCCCTCTCTGGCATCTCCAAGATAGAGCTGAGGGAGACTCCTGCCTGCATCTCTGGAGAAGTTGCTGTCAGTCTGGGTAGACAATACTGAGCTAGATGGGCCAATGGTCTGATTCAGTATATGGCAGCTTCCTATGTTCCTAACATGGCTGAAGGAAGAAGGAAAAGTAAGACAGGAAGCAGAAACCTGAAGAATAGATGAGTGGAAGGGAGAGAAGCTGAAAGAAAAGAGAGTTAAAGGATGGAAGGAATTGAAGGAATCAACAGTTTCAGGAAATCCTCACATAGGGTCTAATGACGAACTGATGTTGTTATCAAGAAGGACAAGCAGAGGAGATTTAGAGTCTGGGGACTGTGGATCAAGGAGCCAAGGGGGCAATGAGGACAAAGAGACCATGGGTAACTGGATTTTATGTGCTGATGGGAACTAACCAGCTAAATTTTATGTTCCCCACTTCTCCCTGTAAAAGGAAGTGGAGCCTGAAGGGGAAAGCTGAGGACAATTCTTCTAGGAAGCATTTATAAGGCAATTTTGTCACTGTGGGGGGTCTAAGGGCTGAAGTTTCACGCTTTCTGTAAATGCTGCCCTTGCCCTGCCTTTTGACCCATAATACAAGCAGCTGAGCATTTCTTCCTCTATTTCTCCATGCAGCTCTAAAAAGCACAAATTAACATGGCACATTATTTTGGCACTTCCTTCCACTGATTAGTACAAATTAAATTTCACACTAATTAGCACAAGCTGTTTGTACATAATATAGAAAAATCTGATTTCCTCTGATGGCCGTAAATATAGTTCTCCAACTGACACTTGATCTTCACCACAATAATTAAGTTCAGCATCCATCTTAATAGGGACTGAGATATTTCATGGTAAGCTTTGGCTTACTTAAATAAATATATAAAATGATATTTCCTTCTAGGATTTTTCACAGTTGCATTTAAACCCACTAATTGTTTCAACAGTTGCTTAACAACTTCAGCAGGTGAAAATTACAAGCCTAAGGGCCAGAATACCATAAGTACAGCTAAACATGTGGAAAAATTTATTCAGTGCAGGTGTATCTCTTAGCAGTCTGACCTTATGCTTTTATTTTAGCTGCTGCAAAGACTAAGGGGACACATAACAGACATAAGCTTTTCTTCTAAGCCCCTGAGTAGGACCCTCAGAGCCACTCAGTATCCTAAAAGAAAAGCTGTCTTTCTAGGTGCCTGAATGGCCCAGCTGCTCCTGGGATTACCTGGACCACTCAGGCACCTAGACAGACAGCAAAATTTAAAAGGCCTGTTTAAAAAACTAAGCCCCTAGTTGCATGCTCCTTCCAGAGTGATGAGAAATTGAGGCAGCCCCACCACCCACTCCTTTACAGTTGGTGGAGAAGGAAGTGAGTGCAGAGGTGTGGTCTGACAGACATGTTGGATTCCTGACATGACAGCAATGACACAACAGTTGGAAAGGCACAACATAGCCCCTCCTGACAGTGCTACTGTTATGTTATGTCATGTTATATCAGAATCTGATATTTTCAGGCATGTACAGGCTTACTAAGATTCCTCATGGCTGAATTGCAGAAGGATTGCAGGCTGTTCATAGGTCCACACACTATATTCAACACTCGTACAAGGAGTGTACACTGTACACAGGTACAGATCTTTGCACAGGTACGGTCATTCATATGTTATGCCGAACGCAGGTACAGACAGAGGTACACTTCCTATCTGTACCATGCATTTGAAGAGCCTTCATCCAGGTTCAGTTTTAAAATGAATATAGGTATAGTCATTCACAAAAGCATGTACAGAGGTACAGACATTTGTACATTTGTACTGAATCAGGCTTATATCACTGTGAATTCAATAGTACCTCTATGCTTGATTCTGAATCCTCATGTGGATCACGAATCGTCTGCTTGTACCTTCCACTTGCCCTCAGGCACTCCAGTTCTTTGTCCACAACAGTCCCAAATTTCAGCACAACGATCAGAAATAGTATATAGATAATTACGGAGATGTGGTTGTAGGTTGGACCATTTCTTCTAATCTCTGGAGCATTTTCAGACAGCAGGCTTTACCATGAGTTTACTGCAAAGCTTTACTGTGAGTTCAAAGTTGCCTCAAAAAACCAATGCAAAAAGTGGATTTTTTTTTAACCCCGGATATAAATTGGGCAACACACTAACATGTAATGAAAAATCCGAATCGTGTGTGAAGTGCTCCCCAATAGTTTGCAGGGACTACGGGGTAAATCTGGCTGATATGTGAATACACACCCTCCATTCTGGAAGAGATGTGAACGAAAAGCCCTGTGTGGAAAAGCTCCTGGCAATTGATAGCAGCATCCAGGATCTTCCCACCAGGAGAGAACAGAAGGAGCTGCAGATGGATTGTAGGAATGACTGGTACTAACCTACAAAAACCATCCTTCTACTTACATAGCTGCTAGGAGGGACAGGGTCACAAAATAATAAGAAAATGGGCTTAAGTCTGCGATCGTTTTCTCCTTAGTATCTCTAATTCTCTATTACCAGAGGAGATATTGTGGAAGTGCTAAGAAGCCAAGGCCACTCCAGGGCACTTTCCAGACTAGACCCTACAACGGGGTCAGGACATATCTTGGAAGTGTGCTTCCACATTTCCTGCGTTGTGACACTGCCGTCCCTACGGGGACAGCAGGGTGCTGTTCACATTTCCAGTGCCTTGTTGTGAATTTAATAGCTGTGATTAGAGCAAGAACTATATCACAAAACCCATGAACAAGGACAAAGGCAATGATAACAGAGGCACAACGCAGGTAGTGACCAAATTAAACATGTAATAACAAATCCCCACAGGCACCCATATTATGACAATAAATGAATACAGTGATAAGGGCTAAACAAGCCCCACACGATAAAGAATGTTGAACTGGCAACAGTCACTGGAATGCTGGTCATAAACGATGATATATATGGTGCTGCTGTGTCAAAAGACAGTCCTCAAAAATGCGAAGTGCTGCAGTCTGAACAAAAGCCTTTGCCTGAAAGGCTAGGCACAGAATTCTTGAAAGTAGAACTGGAATCTTGACAGACTTCCTAGGTTGTGGTCTGTTTCATATTATCTTCATCAGAAGTATGGTAATCTGTGCATCAATGATCATAATAATGAAGCCTCAATCACACAAAATACATGGTGAAAACATGTAATGAATACAAACACACCAACCTTAAATCTGGAAAAGCCTTGTCACTAAAAGCAGCATCTCAGCACCGTGCCTGCTCGGACATGCTATGCTCCTTAATGAATTATGCTTAAACTTGGAGTTAAATACTCTCCCCAACAATCAATCAATTATACAATGAGTGGGAATATTGGACCAGCTGTGCTGAGCATAGCATGTCCAAGGAGGCACGGTGGTGAGATGCTGCTTTTAGTGACAAGGCTTTTCCAGATTTGTTATTACATGTTTAATTTGGTCACTACCTGCGTTGTGCCTCTGTTATCATTGCCTTTGTCCTTTGTCCTTGTTCATGGGTTTTGTGATATAGTTTTTGCCTCTATTACCCGTGTTCCCCCAGTTTTTTTCGTGATTAGAGCTAGGACATTGTATATCTGGCGTGAAAAGGTTGCTGTTTTTTCGGGTTGTTAGTTGCTGCAAGACTGCTCCCCCTGCTGTTTACGTCCTGAATGCAACTTGCCCGAACGGAGGCATTTTGCTGCTGTTCCAGCAGCTAGTTTGGAAAGCACCCAGCAGCATGCATGCTCTCCGTGTAATACGGTTCCGTGCAAAGTACAAGGGTGCTGCCCATATATTCTGCTGACTTCTGCCAAAGTAGTGCCAATGGTTGCCATCACATCAGTCACCCTAATGCTCACTACCACTCTATAGTGGTACAACCACTCAATAGTTCTAATGCCATTTTATAGAAGAGGGCAGTAAGGGGTTGTGGGTGCTATAATCACAAGTGGCACATAGTGATCAGTGTGCAACATGCGGATGGGCCTAGTTTTAAGTGGGCCTTCTATGTCCCATATGATGTGGATGTGTTTACCTTTGAATAAAGAAGTCTACACTTCAGTGAACTCACTGGGCAAACAGAAGATGGAAGGAATTCAGCGTCAGAACTCTAGGCCTGAACAGCAACGGTTATTGAAATGCAATAACCTTTTGGCCTTTGAATCTTAGGAACACATTTGCACCTCATTCTGTTGCAACAATCAGATCTAGAGCCTTACCTTTTAAAAATGCAGCTCTTGGGATACGGACAAATAGAAGGAATAGGAAAGGAAGTTTGTCTTCTCTGTTTGTGTACTTTTTTGGTACTGTATAGCTTGAAAGCAATTGTAGTGAAATATTTTAACTGAGAAAAGTTTGCTGAAGTTGAAATAATTACTCAGAATTGGAGAATATTTATTTCCCTCAAGAATATATATTATGCAAATTCATAATAACCATTAGCTGTTGCTTAGTCTTACCCGTAGGTGCCATTAGATATTTCTGGGTACACTGCAGTATGTAATCTATTCACATTTTTGTCAGAATTAGATTTATCAGCGCCGTGGGAAGATTTCCTGTTCCATTGGTACATATATTTGTTGCTTAGGAAGCTATAATTGGACTGATGTTTTTAATTAATAGGTTCTCCTTGAAGGATAAAATATATGCCATTCATTTGCATTACCTCCAAGAGGCCAATAATGATATACAGTGAAATATAAATTAAAGATGCTTTGTCCATTGCAGTAGTACTAATAGCCTACAGGTTCAATGTACAATACAGTATAATCAATATGATCTTCAAGGCAAAGTGATAGAATTCCCAATGTAACTGAATGATGCAAATGTGTCCCACATAATCATAGGAAGTGACATATCAAAAATATGCATTCTGTTTTGTTCAATATGTGTCATTATTAGAAAATGGACCAGTGATAAAGTATGTTTTCTTAAAAAGCAAACAAGATATATATATATATATATATATATATATATAGTAGATAGATAGATAGATAGATAGATGGATATAGTTACTAGCAATTATTTTCTGCAGGCTCCCAGTAGAGACACTCTTACCCCTGGACTTTGGGCCAAAGTCCAGCACCTCCATCTCCTGGGGGCCCCCAAATAAACTTTAGTCTGTCCTGGGTGGTGTGGTTTGTGCCCTCAAGAACCTCAAGAGAGCCAGCGTAATGTAGTGGTTAGAGTGCTGGACTAGGACCGGGGAGACTTGAGTTCAAATCCCCATTCAGCCGTGATACTAGCTGGGTGACTCCGGGCCAGTCACTTCTCTCTCAGCCTAATCTACATCACAGGGTGTTATGAGGAGAAACTCAAGTATGTAGTACACCTCTCTGGGCTCCTTGGAGAAAGAGCGGGATATAAATGTAATAATAATAATAATAATATACCGGATTGGTCGTCGCCCGGTCAGCAAGGACCGCGCCAGGTGCTGGAGTCCCTGGACATCTCATGGCAAGTGGGCAACAGGACTCAGGATCTTCAGCTGAGCAACCAGGGCTGGAGACTGCAAGGTTACTGGAAGAAACGTCGCTTAACTGAAAAAAATTAACTGAAAAAAATATATGCGAAAAATGCCAACAAGGAAACATGTTCAAATTATTAACTGGAATAATAGCAGAAATAACAACAACAACAACAACAACCTACATGTTAAAAATGATGCTTAACTTGCAGCAGGGGGCCCTCCAATGGCCTTAAGGTCCAGGCTCCAAAATTACCTAAGTGCATCTCTGGCTCCTAGAAGCCCCCCCCCCCCCGCTCTTGTGTTTCAGTCTCCAGGCTTGGAGATCTCACTTTAGTCATGCTCAGGAGTCTCATGGGATCATGAGCTTGTGGCATGTGGGGACAGGTCACTTAGTTGACAGTGGGCCAGTTGCCCATAGATTTGGCTACTAACAAGCAAATTGAAAAGGGGCTCTCTCACTTCCTTCATGAAGTGGTCATAAATTGTAGACCTTTCAAGGTTGTCCCTTGGTTTGTGTTTTGGAACATGAACACGTTTCTGGTGGCGTTTTTACCTGCTGCTGTATGAATAGTCTATTGACTGTCTAATAGTTTTACATTGGTTCTGTTGTTTAACTGTTTGTTTGAACTTTGATGCTTTATAAATTGGTGTTTAAATTTGCTGTAAGCTACCTTGGGGTCATGGATGAAAGGTGACCTAGAAAGGCAATAAATAAATAAACGTCCTCCATCCCCTGGACCTGAAATTGTCTCCCAGCTAATATACGTAGATAATGATTAGGATCTAGACCACCTACAGCTGTGTAATATACATCAGCAGGCTGCTGTGAGTAAGTTTAAGAAAACGATGGCTTAATATTAATTAATAAGGGCTTTGTTAACTTCTACATCCAGAGTCCCCTCTCTCATCTTCTGATGGCTCTCTATCACATCACCCTTTGGAGATGGGTGAACCCAGGCAATATTTTACCCACCATGGACTTGCTAGCTGTTCTTAGATCTAAGCACTTTCAATGGCTCCAGTTTCCCAATCTGTAATGCTAGAATATTGATAGCTTATCTTGAAGGCATGAATGAGCATTAAGAGCCTCTGTTCTCATCTGTGTTTTATAGTTCTCCACTTCTTGTCTTCCACCTCAACATATTGTTTAATGTGAAATTCAGTGACTACGTACAGAGTTCTCACCCACATGAAATGTTGATAGTCCTAATAAACATTTCTGTTTGCTTAGTTTTGGTTCATGTTTCACCAAAGAAAAACTCTGAATTCAACATATAAATTTGCTTTAGGTACAACTCGGTGGCTGATTTTGCTAAGACACTAGGAACATAAGAGACATATTTATAGTCCTGTCCTTTCAAATGTCACTAGCAGAATGTAACAGTTCTTAGGACTGAGCTATGGGACCCCGCTGTGGGGAGAACCATCAAGTGGTAGTCCAGGAGTGTTGCATAACTTGATCTGTCTCTGATCAATGGTGTATCAGCATTATGTTCTCCTTGCTCCTGCCAGAGGGCTTATCAGAACTGCATGACCAGAAGAATCTGCACTTATGCAAAGAAAAAGCTTGAGAGTGGGTTGCCTAGCAAGGGGGAACAAAACAAGATGGCATTAATTGGGACTGGAGCATTAGTTAACTTCAGAGGAACACTTGGAATAACTATACAAACAAATCATATCCCAGAAGCATAGATTTCCATCTATTGCCAAAGCTCTCTCCTGCAATTACATTTAGCAACACAACTGCATTTTGTCGCAGTCCCTTTTGTGGTAAAGACTATTTGGATATTATCCCAACGTTCAAATGTACTGGCATCAGAGTCAGAGCAAAATCAGTTTTTAATAGTTTTGCTCTTCGAATTCAAAGTTTCTGCAACAATGAAAAATGTGATTGAAAAAGAATTAAGTTTAATAATCAGGCTATTAACCAGAGATATTTGCTACACATTATAGAGAGACAAATTAAAAATACTACAATAGTTTCCAGGAAACATCTGTTAAACAATGTCAAGTTGATGATAAAGAAAATTGAGTTCCCTTTGCGGTTGAGTTTAATCCAGCTGTACCAGCTATAAAAGAGCTATCAAAGAAAGCAGTCCATTTGTTGTTCATTTAGAAAGGCTATAACTAGAAATCTTTAACCCTCAAGTGATAACTTTCTGTCAAAATGTTATGCCACTGAAGTAGCATAAATCCACAAAGGGATTTATTGTATTGTATTTGACCCTGTGACTCTTCCTGAGTAGGCAAAGATGGTCTGCAGCCATAGGTGAAGGAAGAGGAATCTTCAAGCTGCTCAGACTAGTAAGCAAGCCTGACCAGGAAGCCTGGAGTACCACCTGTCCCCCTTGAGCCTGATGAAGCTTCCTTACATGTGTCTCTGCAGTTCCTTCCTTTGGCCAAAGCTGAGTTGTCATAGAGTCCGACTCCCTGCTGCAGATCATCTGTACTTCAGCTAATCTTCATGCCCTAGTTTCAGCAAGAACTGCATCGTGAGGCAAGAACCTCAGGACCCTCAGCTTTGCATATCCATTGTTTCAATAAGCCTATTGGCATACAAAATATTCAAACCTGACATTATAGAACAATAATCTCCAGTCTTTTTCCAGCAGGGCCACTTTGACACACACACCCAAAAATCCTTTAATGTGAGAGCTATATCCCACTGTGTTGACCTCTGCACATTACTATGTTTTTTTCAGCACTAGGAGGGCCCTTTAAGAGAGATGGAGTCCTCTCTTAAGATCTCTTAAGTACACTTCCCAGCACTCTGCATGCCTTCCAAGATGCTGTAGGGACTCAGCATGGTTCCATTTCCCTTAAAGAAGCCTCCCAGGGCTGGACAAAGTGTAGTTCTGCATGGTGGGAATGGCCCTGCATAGTGCCAGGCAGTGTTCCCTCTAACATGGATTCCTAGATGTAGTTGACTACAACTCTCAGCATCCCCAGCTGCAATAGCTTTTGCTTGGGGAGCCAAACAGGGCAAACCACTTTTGTGCACGTCCCTAGTCAGGAATTATGGGAATTGTAGTCCAACGTTTGCAGCAGGGCCAAAGTTGTGCAGCCCTGCACTAGAGCAACAGTCATGGGATAGGAAATGGACCTGGCTCTGGCACAAAAGAAAGCTATTGGACCGCAGGCCCCTATAGTACTTGGTCTATAGGTATATTTTCTTGCGCAGCAGAACTCATTGTGAGCGGAAAAATTAAGTTTTTAAAAAACCCTGAATTACTAAGCAAGTTTCCTTTTCATCAGTTGTGTTTTGGGATCCAGGAATATCTTGGTTAAAATGCGTTCTTGTATCTGTGTTTTGTGTGTATGTGTGGTGTTTGTTGTTGTTTTTTGCTCCTAACTCTACTTCACCAAATTAATCACATTAATTTCCCATTTTCTTGTTAATGTATTTACTTTGGAGTGAATACAGTATGATGCATGGTGATCTTCTCACCACGCATCAAGCACCACCCTAGAAATAACACATAAAAGGCATGATCCAGCCAAAGTTAAACACATTTGCTACTTATTTCAATAGGAGATGTAAGCATTATGTTTAAAAGGGCTGAGGTTCAGCTGTTTACAGAGCTCAAGAAAAAAAAGATATACTAAATAATGAAAGCAATGCATCCATCCAATGTAAAATCAGCAAAGTGCTTGGATTATTTCTAAAGAAAATAATGTATACAGCAATGCAACTTTACATTCTTTACAAATAATTGCAAGAAAGGCTTCCAAATAAGAACCCTCAGAAATGGATTACACTCCCACAAGATGCATAAAAACTCTAGCCTAATGGAATTCATTTGCCTAATATAAATTGCCCTATAGAAAGTAAACAAATCAAATGAGAGGCAGCAGCTGTGGCTCAAAATTACCACTGAACACCAAAAATTACCCAAAATAGTAATTAGAGAAAGAAAGACATTAACAAAGCAGACAATACTGCTTGTTATGCTAATATGACCATCAGATGGTAAGGGAAAGTCAGGCTCCTTGAGTAAACATGATTAAAATGAGGGCTGAGACAAAGGTGGGGAGGGGGACATTTTCATGAAAACTTTCATTAGCTGTGAAAAGCAATTTTACAGGAGGGGTTGCAAAAAGGGTGGATGAAAGTATTTGCCCATTTAGACTGGGGGGGTAGAAAGCATTGCCCACAGTTTAAATTAGCTTCACGAAGGACTCATGTAAAAGAAGCCAAATCGGATTTGCTATGTGACATCACGATAGCATCATGATCACATGATCTCCAGTTGACTAGGATCACTTCCTAAGAAGTGTAGATGTCAAAGGCAAAAATGCTCATCAGACAGTAAACAGCCTGAGAGCAGCTGCAAAAAAAGGGGTGACAAATGGAAGTGAGGTTTCAGACAACATTTCAGCACCCCCAAAACTTTTCATTTCACACTGAAAACATCTTTATTTGAACACTCAATGCAACGAACATTCCCAGTGCTGAAAAGTCAAAAGATAACGGAGCAGAAAGGCATATTTACTGAAGAGAATAATGTTTAGTGGGGATGAAACTTTAAAGAAGCTGAATTATTTCAGACCCATTTGCTGTTTTATTCAGAACTGAAAATTGCTTTATCTGTCTTGCCAAAATGCCTTCATAAGTCAAACTGCAACATGTAAGAAAATATGATAATTTCTCCTAGTGAAGAGCTGGAACTGATGTAGCTCAAAACATGAACTTATTTTCTATCACAAATCTGCCTTTGCATACAGTTCTGACTCTTCATATTTTGTTCCATGCTGGTTGATTGTGATCTTCTTGTTGGACTACTGTTGCTGAAGTTAGCACTCCTCCTTCTTACTTCAAGCATTCACATGTACAAACTCTCAAACTGGTATTAAATCCTACTTGAGATGGATTCAAGTCTCTTTTTCTTATTTCATGGTATTCTGTATTTCTTTCAGAGGTATTCATGTGGGACTGGGACCAGGCTAAACAAGCTCTTCACGCAATCAGAAGGTTTCTGAAGCTTGTTAAAAGCATGGCAGCATCTGAGTCCATTGCCTCCTGAGATCCAGTCTGAGAGCCCATTACTACAAAAATTCCACCGAGCAATGAGAAAAACACAGTTATTCTACTGCTCCAGTAGGAAATGTCCTCCTCTTGTCTGTCTTCTACCTCATCTCCTGCTGTGTACATAGGTGCTCAGTGGGATGGTGAGAGATGAGGCTGGAAAATACTTAGAAGCAATTGACTTCTTCATCTGTGCAGAGACGCTCACTTTCAGATAATGGAAGCCAATGGTACTACTATAAAGGGTTGTGCCAAAAAGAGATTACATAGGGCTTTTAGTGATAAGATTTAAGCAGTTGACTGGCCTTGGCCCTTTCCTGGAGTTGATGCTGGGTTGCCACCCAGAAGTCACACACCTTTATGCAGTAGGGGAGATTTCACTGTTGCTTCTGTATCCTACTCCATTCCTTCCATTGCTCACTCTTCTCCACACCTGATAAATTAAGGAGGATGCAATTTTGCTCTGTAGTAGCCATGAGAGGAGAATGAGCATGCTTAGTATATATCGGTCATGTTCTCATGATGACAAGGACCATGGCTAAAGAGTTAACCATGATCATAGAGCTCCACACTTCCGCAGAGCATAATGTCAGCACCCAGAATTTCTGGACAATCTTGGTCAAACCACTGTAGTTAAACAGCATTTAACTGGGATTGATAACCAGAATCAGCTCAATACTTCTGAACTTGCCCACACACTGCCTCATTGAACTCCCATGCAAAACTCCCTTGGAACCTATCGTTGGGAAATCTCTCTGGTAAGAGAATCCCTTTTTCATTATAGCAAAGTGCACAGAAGGACAACACAGCAGAATTTGGTTAGGCATGCATGTATGCTGAAAGTAAAGTAACTTCGAGCCAGTTCATAGTTTCAAATCTGTATATGGCATTTATTAGAGAACTCCATTCTAGATAGGAAAGTGAGGAGTTAGGATCTCTAATCTAGCTAGCTAGCTAGCTGGAGGCAGATGGATTCTGCATCTCTGCACACATGGTTCAGGGAGAGAAGCTTGCCATGTTGCAAGGCAGAAGGAACAGGAAGAGGAGGGAGGAAGGAAGTGGCTGGAAGGAAGGAAGTCCCTAAGATTAGCAATCTACATTAAAAAGGGATAGTGTCAGAGCAGTAGAGAAGGAATGACCAATGTCTTGACCCTCTAGCCCTCTGACTCATTAGTCTGGCCTCCTATGTCACTGAGACAAGAGACAGCGCAAAGTCCTTCACTTCCAACACCTATGAGCAATTCCTGTTCCCAAGCTGTGGTCACAAGCTCTCCTGACCTGCACCTCTTCTTAAGAGAACTGACTTCAAGCTGAATCTCCACAGGATCAACAGGAATGTGGTTCCCCCCACAAGCTGTGAATCATTCACAGAATCTCCACTCACTCACCCTAGGCAAAACAGAAACTGAAATAATCAGTCAGAAACAGAATGAACCCACACAAAATCACACAGCCAAACATATCAGCTTGATCTGTAGTCTTTTCATTGTAACTAAAGATGAATAGGGGAAGAACTTTCCATAGGGGCCTGGATAGAGCTGCAATAGGATAGGATGCCATGTTGTAGGAAGATGGTCTCTTCCACAGTTGGATATCCCTTCAGAGGCACATCATGTCTGAAGAGCAGCAACATGCCACTTGTGGAGGCAGACAGTGTAAGGGGAGAGACATATAAGTGCTCTAAAGCAGGGATTCTCAATGTGTGGGTCCCCAGATGTAATTGGACTTCAACTCCCATAATTTCCAACCAAAGGCCACTGGGGGTGGGGATAATAGGAGTTGAAGTCCAATAACATCTGGGGACCCACACGTTGAGAAACCCTGCTCTAAAGGATGAACTTTGCACACTATTTTCAATTACTGTATGATGCAGAATTTCACCTTAAGAGTCATATATTTGGCCCATGTTGCCTAAAAGGCTTACCCCTAACTCATATACTGCATCAGCCTATCATCTTGCATTAATCCTTGGGAGAATCCACTTTATACTATACACCTTTTGGTTTTCATTAGACTTGGAGATAATGTGCTCCCAAATATTCTCCACACATCCTCAGGGAGGAAGAATAAGAGATGGAAAATTCTGAGTAGGTTCTGATGAGTCTTAAAATATTCTCCAAATGCTTATCCGAATCATTTTCTCTGTTAACTTTTCAGTTATGCAGATCAGGTTGATTGTGCAGCAATGATTGCCCATTATCACTGTGACTTCGTTCTCCTCTATTAGCAGACCTAATTTATAGCAAAATAGACTCCTGATTCAGATGTGTCTGATTCAGTGAGAATTTTTTTTAATTAATTTGACGTTTTATTACTCTCTGAACACTGAAAAGTAAAATTCCACATTTTGTGTGTCCACCACAAGGCATCTGGAGTGGGAACAGACCAGGGAAGCCTTCAAAATTCCCATTCAGCCATGAAGCCCAACCTACCTCGCAGGTAGGTTCTTCCTGGGGTTTGATTTCTGGCAGGCTAGGGGTTTGTTTTTGACAGCGTAGTTTCAGTTGTTCCTAGAGAGAGAGCTTGTGGGAGAGGCCACATTCCCGAGGAGGCTTAGTTTGGAAGCAGTTATTTATCCTCACAAATAAGTTCTGGATAAAATCAAGCAGTTCCTCTTTATTACAAAGGAGACACCTAGCAGGAGAAGAAGGTAAGTACTACCCCACTATTGTAATTTTCTTGGAAGGCAGCACTTAAAACCTTTAATTAGCTGACAGCTGCAGCTAAGACCTAGCTTTCAAGTAAATAAGTTCTATATATTCTAAATAGATAATAAAACCAGTTATGACAGTGGAATACCAGCAGGGGAGGGGGTGCTTCCCAGTGTATTGCACAGAGTGTTGCATGTATGACTGTCTGAGGGACAGAAGTCATGGGTATGCACTTGGTGCAAAGAGCTCATGGCCCTCAGGGAACAAGTCAGTTCCCTCAAAGCCAAGGTGGGTGACCTGGAGAAGCTCAGGGAGGTATGTGGGTGAGATTCTCAGGGATGTGAAAGAGGCATCCCACTCCCAGGCTGACAATTCCTCTGCTGTCATGGAGTATGAAGGTATCAGGGAAGGAGAACATCAGTCTGAGGAAGAGGGGGATGATCCCTTAGGATGACGCAGGACACTTCCCTGGGTGATGTGCTTATATGCTCTCGCACAGGGGATACTCCTCCAAGAGTATCTGGGGAGATAACTTTTTCTCCCTTTCTCACAGCACTAGAATCAGGGGTCATCTCATGAAAATGAAGGCCAGGAAATTTAGAACCAACAAAAGGAAGTACTTTTTCACACAGAGCATAATTAATCTCTGGAATTTTCTGCCATTCTCTGGAATGTGGTGATAACTACTAGCTTGGATGGCTTTAAAATGGGCTTGGACAAATTCATGGAGGGCAGGTCTACTAGCTGGTGGCTACAGGCCACCTCCAGCCTCATGGGCAAGACGCCTCTGAATACCAGTTGCAGGGGAGCTACAGCAAGAGAGAGGGCATGCCCTCACCTCTTGCTGTGGTCTTTTCAAAGGTATCTGGTGGGCCACTGTGTAAAACATAATGCTGGATTAGATAGGCCTTGGGCCTCATCCAGCAGGGCTGTTCTTATGTCCTCATTCTCATTTCTAAGGAGAAATGGAAATGAGGAAAAATAAGAAAAAACAATTGTGGGTTTGGACACCACAGACACAAGAATTACCTTTCAGTTATTTGGAAACAATTGGGAGATGCTTGGATGCATTCCCAGTTAGCCCCCACCCCAACCCCCCTCTTTTCTGTGTTACACTTCTTGAGCCCATGAAAACAACTACAAAATTGTGTGGCGATTGTTGCTGCCATTGCACCTTGAATTAAACTGAAGGCAGTACTGGGAGCATGAGTAGAGCCATCACCATCATATTCAACTCATTGTCACAGCCAGCTGTTATCTTCCTCAGGCTGAATTATGCCCATAGGTTACTGACCTCTAATCAGAGATTATTTTACATCTGTGTAGCTGAAATGAAAGCTTATTTCAAAACAAAGCAATACGCTAATACAGAATTCACTCTCTGGTTGTAATTCTTACTTCCTTTGAATTCTGTAGAGGAGTCTTCTTCTACAGTTTCCATGGCAATGACTACTTAATAGCCTGTGCGAGAATGAGCCTGCATACAGTAAGTATTCCTTTCTGGATTTGGTTTCTTCAGATTAATCAAGAATGATCCCACTCAATTCTTTCTTACATTAATTCCCTATTGAAAAAAGAAATTACTCACACGATGCCCTTATCCATAGTTATCTCAGTCCCTTGTCATTTAGGACCATGTGTCACACCTTACACACCAATTTATCTTAAATACTAATTTATGTGAAGCATTAGACTAACAGGCCTGCACTTTTGATTCTCCCCTGAATCCTTAGTTAGGAGGCTAGTTTTAGTGACAAGTTGCATTGTTTTCTTAAAGGAAGGGCAATGTGCACAAGTTTTTAAAAATATCCATACCTGGTGACTTATTTGTATTCACTTTGACATTGGTGGGTGGGGAAACAGGAGCCAACACAGAGATCTAGGAGGGGAAAAGACCACAACTTTATGAATCTACTGGCTTGGTGCAGAGGGCAAAGAACTTTAGCCTCACCTGCTTGAAAGCATCAGTTGCCTTGTTCACTTACCTCTCTTGGCATCCTCATACTCCCCCGTTTGTATCACTACAGATACTTAAACCAGATCAGCTTGACATCAGAGGCGTTCTGAGAGCATTATCACATTATCTCTATCATCTGGACCAAGGTCTTATAATCCTCCGCAATTTCCAGTAACAAAAAGTGTTGACAATGTGTAGGTGTGACAGATCCTCAAAGCAATCGAAGCCAGAAAATGACCTAACCATCCTAGATCTCAAAGGAACAGAATTAGATCACATTCACATCCATTCTCATTAACACTGAGGTAAAGTTTATTCAAAAGTTGACCTTCTTATTCAACTGTTGCAAAGATATGATACACAGTGAAATTCCATACAACAATTTCAATTTTCCTATGTTTAATGTGCTAACACATCAGATCTCTATCCTCGGACATGCATCATTATTCATTCAAATTCAAATCTAGGTTCTAGAAAGAGAGACATGTTTAGAGTGATAGGCAGAATGCTATCAAAATATCTTCCTTCCTTCCTCCCTCCCTCCCAGATAATATTATTATCTTTCCTAATAGCTGATAATTTCTTCCCAGCAACAGTCCTTGAACCCAACTCCAGTCCTATAGTTAACTGGATACAAAAAGAATTAATTCATAACTGAAATCTAAAAACAGCTACAAATTTGTTGCTGCCAAGGCCCTGGTTGGATGGATCCTTCCTCATGTCTGGGCTTACTTCATTGTTCTGTGCACACTCTGGATAACAACAAAAAGTAGTTAATGGTGAATAATAAATTGCTCAGAAAGGCCATGCTGGGTCTCGTGTTCCTTCTCCTTCCAATAAACCTACAGAAATTCTTGTGCAGTTGGAAGACTAACTTAATATGCCATGAGTATTCAAAGGGAAAGAGCAATGGCATAAATGAATCAGTCAATTGCAGCACATGAGCTTTAGTTAAGAAGGCTTGATAATTCCACAGTGTAGATAGGTCCAGGCAAACTTCAACCTTTGCAAGCCAGTGGCAGTTTGCCTGCTGCCGCATGAGAGATTACTTCTGTTTGCGTGACTTGGTCAGCCTATACAGATATGAAGTGTTGTTCCATCATTAATGCTCATTTCTTAAGTTAAGAACTGAAGTCACATTTAAAAGTCTTCATGGAATCTTC
Organism: Hemicordylus capensis; assembly: GCF_027244095.1. Taxonomy (NCBI): domain Eukaryota; kingdom Metazoa; phylum Chordata; class Lepidosauria; order Squamata; family Cordylidae; genus Hemicordylus; species Hemicordylus capensis. The sequence goes on from NC_069657.1 coordinate 60,908,232, forward strand.
TGTATAATGTGGCTGGGTATCCCCTCTCCTATTAGTTAACCTTTGGAAATAAAGGCACATTTTAAAGTTTAGAATAATCTTCATATAATCAGGTTCGATGGTCCTTGTCCTTCCAAACCACCTGAAGAAATAAAGGAACATCAACATCAAATAAAGGGAAATCAATTGTTCCCTAAGAGAATTCTTCAATCTCAGAAAAGTATTCTCCTTGTAGTGAAATCACGGGTTATTGATGTCTCTCCATTCTTTCTATGAAGTCAGTCACAAAGAGTGAAGGAACATTAGCCAAGGTGACTATATTAGGATTCTGGTCATTGCAGCAATGTATAGATTGTTGCCGCTTGTCCTGATCACCAGCAAACAGTGAACTCATAACTTTACAATCATAATGCCTTATTACAAAATAATAAATCACCTCATAAATGGCCTTGGGTACATTTGACCCTTCAGTTTGACTTGGTGACAACCTCTGTTAGATTCTCACCTGGGAAAAAAGGAAACTTTGGGGGTGGGGGGGAACTCTTAGATTAAATGTGAATAAAGCAAGTCAACTTTGGGCTAAAAAGTCTAATGAACTTATTTGGAGTGAGTGCTGAGAGAAAGGCTAGAGTGGCAACTGATAATGTAAACACTTCAGTCATGAATCAGAATATGATAGGCTTTGTAGAGAAACCTCCACTTACAGAGTGGCAAAGGGAAGGATGTGCAGAAAAACAAAGCAGACACCACATGTGTGCTGCCCAAGTAACTCCTATGTTTGATTAAAACATAGACACAGTTCTCACATAAGCAAATGCTAATGTGACCATCTTGGTTGGCAAGTCCCACTCCTCCTTCCCAAAACTTTGCATTTTAATGAGAAACTGGCCATTCAAGCACCTAGAGCATATCCAGGTATGAACCAGGCATGCAAGTCACCATGCACTTCATGCATTTGTCACAAACCCATATATGAATCTGAGTACCACTGTCCCCACTAGGTCTCTCTCTCTCTCTCTCTCTCTCATACACACACACACACACCCTGCCCACTAGGGAAAACACCTTGCTATTGTTTATGAACATGCTGGGATAGTCTTTTTTTTATTATTATTAACTCTTTCAGCTCACTTCAAACTCCATTTCACCCCTGAAACATGTAACAAAGTAGGATTATCACATCCACTATCCAGTCAAAAACTATGTCCCTAATGCAGCCGATCTTGCCAGCTCCTCAGGCTTTCCATCAGCTTCCTGTAACAATTCTGACCTTTCTTCCTCTGGATTATTCTGGCAGTCCCTCAACCTGACTCTCTCTGACTAAAACTGCTCTCTTCAGCTAATTAAAGATCAAACCATCTGTCACGACAGTGGTTTCTCCACTGCCATTCTCTTTGTTTACTTCTCTTTCTCACCTCCCCCAGGCAGGGCTTCAGCGTTTTTGAGGGGAGGGGGTTTGGTTCACCCAAGTCTTCCTCCTCCAGGCTCCTCAAGGTCACTGTAGCACTCTCTCTCTGGATACCTCCACCACTCACTCTCCAGCTGCCCCTCATCACTGGCCAAGCCTGCCTTAAATCCCTCCTGACAATTGATGCATCCCACACCCCCACTGATTAGACCTCCACCCTGCCATATCAGGCTGCTCTCACCCTTATCCCTCTCAGTTGTGCCTCTGTCTGCTGCTGCCTTCTCCCCTACTCACCCTCACCCTTCCCCCGGCCCCTCTAGCCCAGCTCCTTGGTCCCACAGTGTCTCGTCTGGCCACTAGTTGGGCTGCTCTGCCTGGGTCCTCTCTGGCCTCAGCCACCATCTGAGCTGGTCAGGCCCGCTGGACACCACCTAAAATTACCCCCCCCACACACAAAGTAGCAAATCAAGAGGGTAGATTTTGCATTCTTGGTTTCTATTTTCCTGAGACCTTTTTGCCTCAGGACGTGAATGATTTCTTAGGCAAACCTCTCCTACATTAGGCTGCCATTTTAAAACATGCAACATAACCATAACAGAAATCAAAATGGAGGACTTAATCTCAATTCTTCATTATATGTAGACTGGAAGAAATGTGAGATTTATTTATTTTTTTAAGGCTAAAAACTGTTGTTTGGACATGTAGGTTTCTTTCCACAGTAAGGTGCAGAAGAGCCCTTAGTTTTCAAGGGGTGGTGGATCACATTTCTAAATGGTAATATTATATTCTGCTGACAAAGATGGGTGAAGCAGGGCAAACACAGAGAATACTAGAAGATACTGGTATACACAAATCAATAGTGCATTCACCCATATGACTGATCTTTGTAATTCTAATAAACTAGAGGAAAGGGGAGTGATGGAGTGAGTGGGAGCCCGCTTGAGCAGTTTGAAAGCACTTTCTGAAAATTCATGCTCACCTGATATAAGTACAGGATTCTGCTGTATAAGAATTACAATTTATCCATATAATGTCCCACTGTCATAACTGTGCTTGCACAGCTGTCTTCTCCTGAATGGCTTAATGGATGTGGGTAGAGGAAGAGGCACTATGAGAAAGCTGAGAAAGAGCAGGAAGGTAACAGAAAAGAACCTCTCCCCATATCCCTTACCCCTAGAAATGGCAATGGAGGGAGATGCAATTATGGAGGCCAGTCACCCACAATTAACACATCATTTGCTTGTTTTTTTTACCTGGGCTCAAACATCCTGGGTACACACAACATCAATCTATTCTGTCCATCCAAGCCAAACACAGCTGACAGTGGCTACATTTGGATATAAGGAGAAACTGCAGTTAAATGGGGCAGAGGTTAGAACGCCATTACATTGGTTTTACAACAAAAGTGACCTGAGGTTTGCATCACCAAACTCCAATTTTAACTTTCGGTTTGTAGAGAGTTTTGCTGCCATAACCTGAGGTTTTTCAGCAGCAGCATTACATCCAAACACAGATGGTGGCATAACCATGGTTTTGTTCAACTATAATCATAGAGGCGGCAGTGCAGAACTGCCTGGGATTGTGCCTGCTGCATGCCTTCTCACTGACCGCCTCTTTGAGCACTTGCCCTGCCCCATAGGAAGCTGCCTTATACCAAGTCAGACCATTTGGACCATCTAGCTCAGTATTGTCTAAACAGAATGGCAGCAGCTTCTCCAAGGTTGCAGGCAGGAGACTCTCTCAGCTGTATCTTGGAGATGCCAGGGAGGGAACTTGGAACCTTTTGCATGCAAGCATAAAGATACTTTTCCCAGAGTGGCCCCATCCCCTGTGGGGATGATCTTAAAGTGCCCACACATGTCTTCCATCCAAATGCAAATCAGAGCAGACCCTGCTTAGCAAAAATTCATGCTTGCTACCATAAGACCAGCTTTATCCCACCCCCCACCGGGGTGTAGCCACCATCGGCTGAGCGGGTTCAAAGAACCTAGGCCATTGCCCCTCAGGGGCCGTGCCTCACAGCCCCGACACTCTCCCCGCATCTGATGTCAGATGTGCGGGGGGAGGTCTGGTTTAGCTCCCGAATGGGGCTGCACCGCCCTGTTCGGCTGTTCTTTGTGCACCCAGGACTTCTGAGCCCAGTAGAAAAAACCAAGCAAACGATGTGTTGATGGTGGGTGACTGGCCAACCTCCTTGCTAAAATATATAATTTATCCCTGAAATCGGGCTCTGTACCAGGACTGGAAAGTAGCAAACGTAACACCGATTTTCAAAAAAGGATCCAGGGGCGATCAGGGAAACTACAGGCCGGTTAGCTTAATGTCTGTTCCAGGCAAATTAATGGAAAGCATCCTCAAGGATAAAATTGTAAAGCACATAGAAGAACAGGCCCTGCTGGGGGTGGACCAGCATGGCTTCCGCAAAGATAAATCTTGCCTCACCAACTTTTGGAGTTCTTTGAGAGTGTCAACAAGTGTGTGGATCAAGGTGATCCAGTTGACATAGTCTACCTGGACTTCCAAAAAGCTTTTGACAAAGTTCCTCATCAACGACTCCTGAGGAAACTTAGCGGTCATGGAATAAGGGGACAAGTACATGTGTGGATTGCTAACTGGTTGAAGGACAGGAAACAGAGGGTAGGTATAAATGGAGAGTTTTCACAATGGAGGGAAATAAGAAGTGGGGTCCCCCAAGGATCTGTACTGGGACCGGTGCTTTTTAACTTATTCATAAATGATCTAGAAGCAGGGGTAAGCAGCAAGATGGCCAGATTTGCAGATTATACCAAACTCGTCCGGGTAGTGAAATCCAAAACAGAATGTGAGGAGCTCCAAAAGGATCTCTCCAAACTGGGGGAGTGGGCGACAAAATGGCAAATGTGGTTAAATGTTGACAAGTGTAAGGTGACAAAAGCACATTGGGATGAAAACCCCCAACGTCAAGTATACGCAGATGGGATCTGAGCTGTCAGCAACTGACCAAGAGAAGGATCTTGGGGTCGTGGTGGACAGCTCGTTGAAAGTGTCGACTCAATGTGCGGCAGCTGTGAAAAAGGCAAATTCCATGCTAGGGATCATTACGAAGGGGATTGAAAATAAAATGGCTAATATTATAATGCCCTTATACAAAACTATGGTGCGACCACACTTGGAGTACTGCATACAGTTCTGGTCACCACATCTTAAAAGGGACATTGTAGAACTGGAAAAGGTGCAGAAGAGGGCAACCAAGATGATCAGGGGCCTAGAGCACCTTTCTTATGAGGCAAGTCTACAGCACCTGGGGCTATTTAGTTTAGAAAAAAGACGACTGCAGGAAGACATGATAGAGGTCTATAAAATCATGCATGGTGTGGAGAAATTGGAGAGAGAGAAATTCTTTTCCCTCTCACACAACACTAGAACCAGGGGTCACTCCATGAAATTGATTGCCAAGAGGTCTAGGACCAACAAACAGAAGTACTTTTTCACACATGTGATCCACTTGTGGAACTCTCTGCCACAGCATGTGGTGATAGCCAACAACCTGGATAGCTTTAAGAGGGGTTTGGATGACTTCATGGAGGAGAGGTCTATAAATGGCTACTAGTCGGAGGGCTGTGGGCCACCTCCAGCCTCAGAGGCAGGATGCCCCTGAGTACCAGTTGTAGAGGAGTAATGGCAGGAGAGAGGGCACACCCTCAACTCCTGCCTGTGGCTTTCAGCAGCTTCTGGTGGGCCACTGTGTGAAACAGGATGCTGGACTAGATGGGCCTTGGGCCTGATCCAGCACGGCTTAATGCACATAATGCACTTGACCAGCTCTTGGATTGTCTTTAGGTTTGTTACAGGGCCCTCTCTGTTGCTGCCCCCAGACTCTGGAATGCTCTCCCGGTGGCTATTCGCTCCTCAGTCTCCATCATAGTTTTTAGAAAGTATGTTAAATCTTGGCTTTTTACCCAGGCTTTTATATGTTCGTCTCTACTGCTTCTTCTTTGTATTTTGTAAAGTTCTTATGTTTGTATTTTAAATCTTTTTAGTCAGATTTGTTTTTATATTTTAGATTAATATTTTAATTGTGTCAATTTTATAGACTTGTTTTTAATTTCTGTGTGAACTGCCTTGGGATTGTTTTAATAAAAGGCAGTATACAAATTTAACAATAAACAAACAAACAAACTTGCTTATCTCTAACCACCTCCCCCGCAAAAAATCCTGAAAGTCCACCTGACACTCTCTTTGCTCGTTCACTCAGATTTATTCTAATTTAATTATTATTGGATATTATTTTATTAGGAGGAGTGTAAAAACCATAGGAATGTACCAACTAACTCTGGGATGATGTTCATAGTCACTGCTTCCATAGACTACAGTCGTACATCAGTAAGAGAAGTATAAATTTCAGGCCCTTTAAAGCAACCAGGAAGTTTAATTCTGGAGTCTTTCAGATATATGACTTTTCCAACTTACACACTTGACGTGTGGGACCTGACTGAAGCTGAGAAAGTGAAAAATGGCTGCCCTTTGTGGATTCTCTGCCACACTAAAGGAAAGATTCATTCTTCCTATTATTTCACCCTATATATCAAAATGGATGGCTGGGGTACAAGGCCTTAAATTCAGAGCAGTACTACTGAAAGTTCTCTGAAGGAAAAGAAGTGGAGTACTAGCCTTCTGATTTTTTCCTTCACATATTTGAAACTGAGATCTGATAATTAAGAGAAATAGAACTTGTGCACTTTATATGCTGAACAGCCAAAACTGGTTGAACCATGGTATGAAATGTTAGTATTGTGATTTTTGTACTTATTAAATATGGTCACAAATAACTTTAGTTTAAGGGGAAAGTGAACCAGATCTACTCATTTGAGGCTTTCATAGCTATTACTAATTGCTACATTTCAAACCACAAACATCTTCTGTTAGGTAGATACTCTTCTTCATTAAGAATGACTGAGGCCATGCCCCTAATGAGAACAATGCCAATCCTACCATCAGGCAGGAAGGGGTAAACCACATCATGCAACAGATATTGGATTCTGTCAAGGGGACCATATCTATAGCTATGGCTTAGATGGTCCATGGCAAGCTGCACCCACACAGAGCTGAGCGCATGCATGGTGAAAGAGAGCTGGGGCAGCAAGATGCAGTGGCCAAAGTGAGCAGCTTGGGGGTGGGCGTGGAACCTGAGGAGCCCAATGGGGCAGCCAAGGAGGAGCAAGAGGGCAAAAGAGAAGGGAGGCATGAGGTGGCACAGAGAGGGAAAGCTTGAGAACCAAAGGAGCCTGGCGGAGCAGCTGGCACTGCCGCCGAAGATGAGGAGGAACAGGAGGGTGGCAGAGGAGGGAGGCCTGGGGAGGAGGTGGTGCAGGGAAGGAAAGTAGTGCTGCTGCCGCCACTGCGCTGGAGGCTAGGGAGGTCTCTGGGGTGAGAGGGATGTGGTGGGGGGCAAGGAGAGCAACTAGCGTGCAGATGCTATGTGATGGCCAAACTAGTTGTCAATTATTTTCTGTATTATTGTATTTTTACTACATGGGAGAGCACCATTTGAGTTTCCTACCTCAGGCACTAACACATCTTGACCTATCTTTGCCCTGGAATAAAGGGTAAACCTGGAATAAACCTTTTTTTTTAAAAAAAAGTCCAAAATCCAAACATTCACCTTCTGAAGTCGAGCTCTAAAAAAGTTTCCTGGACATGAAGCAAATGAAAATATGTAGACCTATTTATGTTGTCTGTGCAAGATCATTGAAAATAAGTATGATACTGCCCATTATTGGTGCTTGATGGTTGAGGCAAGCAGTATTATCATTACATTGGAACAGTAATGCTGGAAACATTTGTGGGGGCAACACATTTGTATCACTGATAATACAGTAGAACAAACAAAATCAAAATAAAGGTTTATAAAATCTCCTCCTCTGCCTGTCTCTTTCAGTTTATGTTTTCCATCCATCCCTGAGAGCTTTCAAGATACTGTGCTAAAGAGAAAAAGTGGGAGAGAAAAACCCTTTTAGTAGCTTGGTCTCCAGTGTACTGTTCAGCTGCTGCAGTTATTTTGTGGCAGTAGACTCAAAAGGAGGTCACCGAGGTCATGCTAGTGGTCAATAAAATAATCATTGACAAAGACAGAAGAAGGTGGACTTGGAACAAGCATAAACTTGAGCTATTGTGTCATGATCGATGAATCTGTCTGCCAGGCATGTGCCAGTTTCTTTTGTTATTAAATAAATCCAGAATATATATTTTTTCAATTTTATCTGGTACTGTGACAAGCCTGCTTTTAGTTCTACATAAGAGATACTAAGAGCTCAGCTAGTTCAGAATGAAGGTCCACCAGTATTCTGTCCATGGCGCTTTCTAGATTACCTGCTACAACTGTGGTAAAATGCTTCGGCTCAGCAGGATCAAATTGAAAACGATCCCCAGAATCTACAATGGAAAATACACTGACTTTTTTGCAATGGACATACAACATTATAGCAATAAACTGCAGCGATAAAATCCAAAACAAGGCATCCACAATGTGAATGGGCCCCTGCTGACAGCGTAGGGACTGCGGTGTCACAACACAGGAAGTACAGAAGCACACTTAGCAGATACGTTATGACACTGCTGTACAGGTTAATCTGGAAAGCTCCCAGGTAGTCAAGAAGGTGTGTCTCTAGGAAGCCTACAAGCAAGCCATGAAGGGAATAGCCTGTTGTTGACCCCCAACATATTGCCTCTGAACCCGGAGGTTAGTCATCATGAGAGCGGGAGCGGAAATCTTTGAGGAGACTCAGTGATCCAGTTCCCTGATCCATGGCGAGTGCAGAGACTCAGATGGATTCTATGATAGCAAATTAGAGTGGATTCATGGTGTCTCATAGAAAATCTCATTTGCTATCATAGAATCTACACTCAGAATACCTCAGAAACAACAGAACCCTGTACCCCATGGGTTAGAAACCCATGGGGGTGGTTGGCACCCTATGTGAACTACACCACCACTCGCTCTGGGCCACCCCAGCACCCCCCAAGTGCACTTGGCTGCTGAAAGCTCCATTATACCACCTTATGAGGAAAAACCTTAAAGACGCGTAAACTTCAACAATTCACCAAAAATCAGCCCTCTGCCCAAATCCTTTGAAAAAATTCAAGTAGCTTCCTTGCCCCTACCCGGCACTACCACCAACCCCACACCACTCTAGGCCACCCCTTTCCCCCCAACGTGAAGAGATTCACCCTTCATTCTACCTAATGGGGGAAAACCTTAAAAACGCGTAAACTTCAGAAATTCACCAAAAATCAGCCCTCTGCCCAATCACTCTGCAATTGGGATGGTAGCCTCCACCCATTAGGCACTACCACCCCACCCCACCCCACTCTTTTGGCCCAGATCCCACATTATGCCCCCAATCTGCCCCAAAGACACAAAAACTTCAAAAATTCACCAAAAATCAGCCCTTTGGCCAATCCCTCTGCAATTTGGGTGGTAGCCTCCACCCATTGGGCACTACCACCCCACCCCACTCTTTTGCCCCTGGGACCCGAAATTTGAGCAGACATCACATCAGACCTTTTTGCATTGAAGTCAATGGGATGCAAAAAGGCGGGAAATTCAAATAGACCTCCTTGCTCAAAATGTGGGGGGGGGGGAGAAGGCCACAAAATGGAGCTCCGAAACATCCGAATATTTCGGATCCGAAACAGGGTGATTCATTTCGGATCCGAAATTATTCGGATTTCTTTGAGGGTGATTCGGTTCGGCTCCGAATCACCCGAAATTCGCTGTTTCGGGTACAGATCGTTCTGTACCCGAAACGTTTCGCACATCCCTACTGTGTACACAAATGACTGAGTATGCATGAGAACTCAGGTACAACATAACATTGGAACAGCAACTATCCTGATCTGATCATGGAAGCATAAGGATGACTGATGAACCAGGATTCTGAGGACGGAATCATGTCCAGCATGCCCTTATTAATATGTTTAGCTGGAAGTCCAGTTTGCACAATCTTCCTTGGCTTTTTGAAAAGGTTGTTTTTGCAATTTATACAGGAGGCTAGCTATATGTGATGCAGGGCAGGGAGGGAGAGGATCCTGCTGCTTATTCACCATACTGTTTCAGTTCTGTCCCTGTTGAATTATGATAGAGGGCTAAGTTTTCTGCACAGGATTGTTTTGCCATGCTCCCTCCCTCAGCATTGTGTTTTTTTAAAACAACCAAAAACACTTCTTAAAGAGGCTTTTTAATGCCCCTTGTGTGGTTGTATCTGGTAGGTTCTTTAGTTCTTAGATTTTATAATTCTCAATTTTTAACTGTTAAAATTTTTAATCTGCAAATTAATTCTGATTGTGGTTTTTAACCTGACTTTTAACTTGTTCTCTTAATTGGGTTAATTTTATTGCTTTATTGTCTATTGTATCTATTTTATTGTTCTGAGCCGCCCCAAGCAGTAGTGTACTGGGTAGTTATTTCTGACTTGTGCATAAAAATACTGTAGGCAGTCTGTTAAATACATGGGTTGTCATGATTTTTCCCACCTTCCAATTCCTCTTTATGCCATGACATTCATTCAACATAGATAATTCAAAGAATAATTACTCAACAAAACTTCTTAAATATTTCCCCTTGTAAATAACCTCAGGTCAAAAGAGTTTGTCTGAGCCGTTCTGCTGTTTGAATAGAGTTAAAGAATTAACAATGGAAAGATTATGAATGATCTTCTGTTTATGAATTTACAAGTGTTCCCCAAACAAAGAGAGCCTGGAACAATTCAGAATGAACTCCAAAGCTTTTTTCTTTTGTGAAGGGGTATAGAAGACACATAGCATAGGCATTTTGAATTGTGCCATGTAGCAAGTTTCTGCTCAGATGATAATTGAATAGAATAAATGTTTATCACAAGCCTTCAGTTCAGTTTTTACCATTAAAATCATTTAATGATGATAAAATCATTTTTACCATTAAAATCCTGTCTATAATACAGGATGTTGAATATATAGAAACATTTAATATGAATATATAGAAACATTTAATATGCCCACTAAATTCTGTATCAAATATCTGTGAGTCCATCATTCTGTGTGTAGATATGTATGAAACACTGAAATTCTTGGATTATCCACTCCCATTTGATGAAAATCTAGCGCCATTAAAACAAATAGCATAGTTGTTATTTTCTATCTCAAATGAAAGTAGCTTGCTAAAATTAGAAATAGTTTAAGATAAGTACATTAAAGCTGAAGATGGGAAAAGGCAGCCCCGGCCAAATTCTATCAATGACCCTGTTTCCCTCTGCCACACAAAAGGGATCTCCAGTCACCAAGTATTCTCCAGTGGGACATAGATGGCATTCATACACTCTGATCTAGCAAGAATATTTATTTACTTATCAATTTTTATCCTGCACTTCCTCCAAGAAGCCCAGAGCAGCATACAGGCTTGTGTTTATCCTCACAACAACCCTGTGAGGTACGTTAGGCTGAGAGATAAGTGACTGGCCTAGGGTCACCCAGTGAGTTTCATGACTGAATGGGGATTTTAACTTGGGTTTTCCCTAGTCCAACACTCTAACCACTATACTACTCATTCACCAAACAGGTGGGTGGGGAAAGAGGTAAGCTTTGGTTTCACATAAAGAATAGAACAAGGACTTTTACCCAGGAAAGCCTGGTTTTCGATAGCAGTTCTACAACATACCAGTTATGGATGGTGAAACTAGATGAGTCTACCTGAAATACTACGCTGCTTAATAAGAGCTATAGAAATCCAATGAACAAATATAATATGTGGTAGTAATGCCAAAACTACATTGATAAGAACCAGAAGACTGTCAGTCAATAATACAGGATGTTGTAGGCATCTATATCTATTTCTCTTTTCTAATCATATAAGGCAAAAAAAAAAGGTACTAGAAAACTATATAGCCCAATAACAGCAATGGAATGGAGCATATTTATACTAGTTTTGGTTCTCATTATTATAATTAGTAATTTTTTAAGACTCTGTTCAGATTTAGAGACTCCTTTAGGTCAAGCACAATAACTTTCCTACCAAACATTCTTTGCTGTCCAGTTCTGTGATATTAACTGTATATACAATGTTGAAAGTGAAATGCAGAAGCATCACATGGTCACAAAAGAACATGCCATACATGCACAACAGCTGTAGAGAACATGACCAATGGCAACACAAATACATTTAATAGAAACTGCACTAGTTTAAAATATAGCCATAAGTGTAGAACGTGGGTTGATTAAATGTCTAGAAAGCAACATTTAATTTCTGGTTTTTATTGATTCTCTAGTAATAACTGCACCATACCACTGGTAGATGTAGCTGCCTCAAAGCAATGATCACTGACTTGTATATTTTAGCAGATAAGTAGCATCAGAAGCAATAAAACAAGGTTTGAGATACACACACACACACACACACACACACACACACACACACACACCTTCAATCAGGTTTTTTAAGGCTAGGATTTTGTTTTCCTGATAATGGTACAAGTCCCTGCTATTGACCTTATTATTTGTAGTGAGGATTAAGCAGGATGAATTTTGTAGTTGAACACTATTTTATCTCTCTTTTTAAAACACTTTGAGGCAGGTCTCACGATCAGTGAGACCCGCTTTGTCCGGGTTAGCGGGAGGAGCGGGCTAAGCCCGCTCTCCCCGCAGATAATCGGGAAGCCCTGCCAGGGTGGCCGGATCGGCCACCCACATGACTGTCGGCTCTGTGACGGAGCCGGCAGGGGCTGGGGAGTTCGGGGGCTGCGCAGCCCTCGGAAGCTCCAGCATGCCCTGTGCGAGCGTGCAGGACATGCTGGAGAGACCTCTGAGCTGGGAGGCTGCTTTTGAGCCTCCTGGCCAGGGGTCTACTTGTGAGAGCCGCGCCGTGGAGCCATGCCGCAGCAACTAGTGAGCAAAAAAAAAAAGGGGGGGGGTTTGCAGAGTGCTCGCTCCACAAACCAGGTTTAAGGGGAGGATTACTTGCGCAGGTTACCCACTCAGGAACCACCGGGCTCGCAGATGAGCCCGGTGGTTCACACAGTATGCAAAAATCGGGCTAGGCTCCCTTAGCCCGATTTTTGCAAACCGTGTGAATAGCCTCTTTGTCTACGATCCTGACCCTTCCTGAAAGTTGCAATGTCCATGCATATCTCTGTATGTGCAGAAGGGGTAAAGGGGAGGGAGTTCAGGGCGCTTTCCAGATTACCCACTAGAACTGTAGTAAAATGTTTTGGCTTGGCAGGATCAATTTGAAAATGATCCCCAGAATCTACATCGGAAAATACAACTACTTTTTTGCAATAGATATACAACGTTATAACACTAAATCGCAGCAACGAAATTCAAAACAAGGTATGTGAACGGCACCCTGCTGACAACATAGGGGCTGTGTTGTCACAACACAGGTGTAGTATATATGTCCTCTCTCTTTAAGATTAGGTTGTGTTTGGTAGGGTGTAGCTTAGATTTCTGTTTTCTAAATGCAAGCTGCCCAGAGTTTGTTGCAGTCTTGTCTGAATAAAAAAGGCTTCTCAACCTACTTTGTCTCCTGATCCTTCCGGCCCAAGGTCAGGCTAACAAAGTGACTAACAACCTTACCTAGGATTGTTAGACAACAGGAAGTACGGACGCACACTTAGCAGATATGTTGTGACACTGTTGTAGGGGTTAATCTGGAAAGTGCCCAGCAGTATGGGAATCTCCTCCATACACAGAGGAAGGCATGGATATGGGAAGAAGCTAGATAAACAAATCTCACCACAGATGAGCCCTACCCTCAAACCTCACAAGGCTAAGAGGTTGCATTCATGTAGGTATCCCACTGAATGCACATGCTGGATGTGAAGTTACCTCACTTTCAAAACTCTTTAAAGTTAAAGTATCAGCTTACGATTCGGACTGAGCAGAAATGAATCACTATCTTACATTAATATTTTGAGCTGGTTCGGATGAGCATCTTGGTGACTCATGTGTTGAGAGTGGGAACACAGTGAGAATGTGTCCACTCTGACGTCACTAAACATTGACCCAACACGCTGCTGGGACATCCTTTAATCACCTGAAAGGGGTGTTCATTTGAATTAAGAACATAAGGATTGCACCTCTACACATGCTACGAAACCCTGTTTAAACATTGTGCAATGGGGTCGTTCATGTGAACTGCCCCTTTCAAGAGTATTATATAAATGCCTCCTCTTTTTGGCACTCCTTGCAAAAATGCTTACTTGTCCTTTTGTGTTAGACTACATGATAACATTTGCTCTCAACAATGCTCTCATGTAGCCAAATGTGATTTGTTGTGATTTCCTGTATTGCCATCTGGTAACACATGGACTGCATTTAGACATCACGTTTTCAGTCCTCTGAACCATGATTCAGAGGATTTGGAATGAATGATGGGATCAACTGTGTGATTTCTGATAGGATGACATCACCCATGTGATTAATTCAGATAAAGAATAAAAAACCAGCCAGAGGAAAATGGCACCAAAGGAGTAACAGCCAAGGGAATTCATACAAGATTTTAAAAAAGCAACAGGGTGACTAGTTACATGGTCTCAGGGGCAGAGCCACCATTGAGTAGAAGGGTTTAAAAAACCCAGGCCACCGCCCCTCAGGAGCCACACCTCACATCCCAGACACACACTCCGCGTCTGATGTCAGACGTGGGGGGCGTGATTTAGCTCCCAAACAGGGCTGCCATTTGGGAGATAAACCACACACCCATGTCTGATGTCAGATGCAGGGGCATGGCTAAACACTCCCTGTGTCTGATGTCAGATGCATAGGTGGGGCTAGAGGGCTGCAGCGGCAGAACCCGGGCCGCCGCTGGCCTCCCGCTGCTCCTGCATGGTCTAATTAGATTTCAGAAGATTGTAAGTTTTGAACTTACAAGTTAAATTGTAAGTTTTGAACTAAAACAAAAAACTGGAATTCTGATCCTGATAGTCATAAGAAATCAGTGCAAATTATCACATGGCTATATGTCATACAGACAGTGGGGGCGACTCACATGATTGGCCCTGTCCACATGGCCTCAGGTTCTGGGGATGACTCTGTTGGAAGTTAAAGGACTTTGCACTGTCTCTTTGTCTCAGACAGTGGAGGACAGACTAGTAAATCAGAGGGCTAGAGGGTCAAGACATTGGTCATCACTTCTCCACTGCTCTGATGTTATCCCTTTGAAATGTAGATTGCTACTCTTAGGGATCAACTTCCTTTCTCTCTCTCTCTTCCCTACCTGTCCTTCTACCTTGCAACATGGCAAGCCTCTCTCCCTGCACCATGTGTGCAGAGAAGATGCAGAATCCATCTGCATCCAGATAGATAGATAGATTAGAGATCCTAACTCCTCACTTTCCTATCTAGAATGGAGTTCCTTAATAAATGCCTTTTATATTGATTTGAAACTATGAATTGGGGCTCCAAGTTACTTTACTCTCAGCACACACGCATGCCTAACTAAATTTCTGCTGTGTTGTGCCTCTGTGCACTCTGCTATAATGAGAAAGGGATTCTCTCACCACAGAGAATTTCCAACAACTCCTCAATGGTTCATCCCATGGCACTTCAGTACTATTTAGACATGGGATGAACCCATAGAAAAATGATCACAATCCCTGCACAGGCAGTATAGAAAGTGAGGACACTGTCCTCACATATCACATTCCTGAGAGTGCATTTGGAAGCCCTGTTCCCACACTAATGCACTTTGAAATGCACTAATGCACCTCCCATGCTTACAAAGTTGCCTGAAAATACAAATGTTGTAGTCATGAAAAGATACCAATAATTTCTATTGTTAGAACGTTGGGATGCCCCAGCATTTCACATCATGGGAAGGATTTATTCTAAGTACAAATGCTGTAAGTGTGGTGGGGATAGTTTCAGAGCATGCCATGATTAGGGAAAGGTTTCCAGTACACTCTTGGGGATGGGTCGTTGTACACGAGTACAGCATTCCCACTTTCTGTCATGCCTTAACAGGGCTATTGTGCTGCTATACTGTGTAAACGGCATGAGAGAAATTCTCAATTTGAATTTTATTTTTCTCAAGCCCAAAAGAAAGGGGGAAAAACTCTGCGGATCAGCTGTTGATATGACGGAAGCTTGGCTTAGGCCTTTGTACTTCTTTGAAGCATTGTTAGCAGACCGACAGCGTGTTGTGAGTGCTGAGAATCAGAGGTGCTTTGGAGCACATCCTTCTCAGATCCAGACCCTGACAAACCATTTCTAGAAGTGAGAATGATTTTTTAAATGTAATTTTTATTGTCCTCCACAATAAACTATTGATAGTTTATTAATTTTGTCCTAATTCTTTTGAGTGGGGATTCCATTCCAGGATCAGGCCTCCAATTTTAAGGTTTGGTTTTGTCTTGCTGCTCCCCTGCAAAGCAATTCCAGTGACCTACTCCTAGGGAAAAGAGGGCACTGTGAAAGGAATACTGTTCTGGCATTAATCCCCTTCTAAAAGGACTGTGAGTTGAACGCAAGCCACCAGTCCTGTACTTATCCTCCAACTGTGACTTAGTCGCACACTTTTGCCTTTCTATGTGACAGAATGGGGACTTTGAAGTAAAAAGTTCAAAGCGTGAAAGTGGAGCTAGAACCTGTTCTGCCTCAGTGTATAATATTATTTGATGCTGAAGGTGACTTATATTTCTGTCAGTCAAGCATGTGAAGTGAAATATTCGTGCACTGTATTAGGACAAAGGGGGGAAGTACAGCCTCTTCTGCAACTAAAATAATAGGCAGATTGCTTATAGATTTTATAAGAAAATAGCTTGGCTCTAACCTGTCAAATGACATACTATACTTTCCTCCTCTAGAATTAATCTACAAAGTGCAACTTCTTAAAGTTTGTAGATCAATTTGGTATCTAAAGAGGACCAAATCTATGTTAAACACCTCTTTCTCTCCTTTGGTTTTTAATAGCATCCACAGTGGTGGTGATGTAGACAGGAACTGTAGTGTATTGGCATGGGGAGATTAATCTTTTCCCCCACATCACAGTCCCACTTAAGACTGCCTCCCTAAGATGTTATTTGCAGCAGTGAGTAAGCTGCCACTGGCACCCAACATCTCATTTGGCCCTTGGGACTAGGAATAACAGGGAGCAACAAGAAATTCTAGCCATACCTGAATGTAACATATCTTGGGACAGCACTAACCAGGGCTGATTATTCTTCCCCTCTAAAGCTACTTAGCACAAAGTAGTAAGATCATAAGTTAATGCAGGGCTGGACAAATCCCAGGGTTGGGCAGTCCTCAGGGACATATTTTCAGGAAGCACCGTGGGTTTCAGAGGGAAGGGGAGATTGGTGAAAATTTGATCTTATTTATCCAGAGCTTGTAGTTCAGCATGAATGCTGTTTTGTATTACAATGCTGACTGTTGTAAATCAATAATTATTCTCAACCTGGACATTTGGGGAAATACCGTTTCTTAACAAAGGCACCATAAGCCTTTCATGCTCTCCCCCCACCCCCGCTGCCAAAATAATCCAAAAATGGTTCTGATTCTCAGCCCCCCATTTTTTCATTGACACAAGAGAAAACATGCTCTGAATGTGTTCAGAGGGACATCCTTTATAATCATTCACATTGTTCTTCCAAGGCTGAGTTCTGTCACTGAACCTGTTACATCAGAAAGACCTGCCTTCAAACCTTTGCCTCCCCATGAATCTCCCTGGATGGCTTTAGGTAAGAACTTAGCGACCTCCGATACCACCTTTCAAGTTCGTTGTGAGGATAACATGGGATGATCCCATGCATGCCACTTGAGCTCCAAGACAAAGTGAAGGAGACAAGTTTGACATTTGTAACAGACTGATAGGTGTGGCCTCCAGCTTCCAAAAAGAGGGACATCAGCTTCTTATAAAGAAATCCAAATTGTTTGTTTTTGGTATAGCACAATTGTGGCCAAAAGGTCACTAACATCAGTAACTTCAACAGCCATCTTACAACAACCCTCTTTATTCCAGGCTGCACCAGAAGGCAGATGGACCATGGTGTCATTTTAACTTACCAATCTGTGTTGTTGCATTTTGTTTTAAACCACAACAATAAAAAATGCACCCAGGTAAACTCTCACATTTAAGACTTGCTTTCCTGTTCCCATTGGACAACACCATTCTTTGTGCCTATAACATTTTAAAACTAGCTACAGTTACAGTTGTACTCTGGCACCTTATCTTCCCAGACAGCACCTGAAGAGTTAAAACATCATTTTCACCATAAGCTAATCTACACATAACTTCTTGTACTAGCACAGCACTGACTTTTTTAAAGTTACATGCTGTCCTTAAGTTTATCTTCAAGCACACCATTAATAATTATCAACAAATTGGGAATGAGGAATACGATGTATCTTTCTCTCTGTTCGTACACTATCTTGACCCACACTTGCAGTGATAGTGTTGTTGCCATATCATGTTGCTGTATCATTCCACATTCAGCAGCCTCAAGGTCAGGAAGAAGATACAATAATGAGAAAGTAGAACGAACAACAGCTAATGGAAGGAGCATTTTATAAAAAGCTGCAATGGCAATTCCACAAAGAGTAAGATAGCAAAGGAATGCAATTTTTAAACTGAACACTCCTTGACAGATTCAATAATCAGGGGAAAGCCTTAATTGATGACACTTCATTAGCATAATGAGTTGAAGCTGGGAAAAGAGAGTCCCTTATTAATTAATCAAGCAAAGCACGGACTGTTTCAGTCTCCTACACTCTGCCATTTTCTATTAATCAAGAGAATGTGTATAAAACTCATTTGAATTCACCATGTGTCGAATATCAGTCTGGGGGAAAATTGTTGGCAATGAGGTATGCTCAACTGAACCCACTTACGTAGAAACCACGGACGTCAGCCGTTCACATCTCAGAGCCTAAATTATCATCACAGGACATCATGATAATATTTCCAAAGTCTGACTCTCAATAGCTTTAGGAAGGCAAACAGAAATGGCTTAACCTCCATCTTAAAATCTGTTACCTTGCTGCAGGTGGTTTCACCTATCCGACTGGACACAGTGCAATATGGGAATTTAGGAAGCCCTCTGCCACTTGCTATCAGAATAACCCTTTCTATGTCAATCACAGTATATGTGAGACTATTTTTGCTAAGAGTCATGTTGCTGTTTAAATCAAATATTGAAAACACATGAGGCAAAGGAAAATCAGCACTTCTGCTCTAGAAAGGTCTATGCTGAAATAAAAATATCTTCTTGGAATGATCCTGCAGGTCATTCAGTGAAATCTTCTGCCCAGAGGCAGGACAGTCTATCCCTCAAGCATGAAAGATGGGGTGGCTAATATTTTCTTGAAAATGTCCAAGGAAAGAGATCCCACAACCTCACTAAGAATCTTGTTCTTTTACATAACTCAGTCTTCTCTATTGTATGGCCCAGGAACCAGTGGCAGCCCCCATCAACCCTAAGACAGGCTTATGTGTGTGTATTTGGCCCGTGTGAAGCTTCAGTCAAAGCCGAAAACTCTCCATAGTCCACCTGGCACTATGCAGAGGACCATTTCCACCATCCATTGCTATATTTTGCCCAGTGCCGAGGGGCTCCTTTAAGGGAAACGGAGTCCTATTGAGCTCCTGCGCCATGTGCACAGAACACTGGGAAGTGTGGCCCTTCCCAATGCTTTCCTCCTAGAGCTCTTAAGAGAGGGTTATGTCTCTGTCTCTTTTCCAGCACTGAGAAAAGTGCAGTACTATGTGGAGATCAATACAGTGGGAAATCGCTCATTAAAGAACTATTTGAAGGGGTCTTTTTTGCCAAAGTGGCCCCCACTTGAAAAATAGTGAAGATCACTGACATAACTGTACTAAGAGAGACTTCAGATATTCAAAATGAGAAGAAGGTAAGGTTTCTGAGAAAGCACAAACTGCTTTCTACCATCTCTTTCCACCTTTGTCCCTACAGGGAGGTACATACATTAGAGATGCAGGGACACCCCTTCTGAGGAGATGGGCATGCATTTTGAAAATTTGTAATCTCAGTTGCAACCATTTTTGAGTTACTGAAGTCAACTTGAGTTGACTTCTCCAGTCCTATGAATGTGTCAACATGCCCAATATGCTCATTTACCTGAGATCTATAGGGCAGGTTCGCATGACCATTGGCATGTTCATGCCATGTTGGTAAGCAAGCAAGTGCTTCCAGCAGGTGTATCTGAACCCAACCAAGTCAGGTTGCCATGCCGCATTACCAAATGCTCCTGACTTATTTTACCCAAGTTTAAATCTTGGTTACACAAGTCAGAATAATCTTGGTAATATGATGCAGGAACCAAACTTGGACAGGTTCAGACAACATGCTGGCCAGGAGAGTGCACTCGCTAGGAGCCATTGGTTTCAGGCTTACTGACTTGCTGGCAATCATGTGCACCCACCCATAGTTTTCTAAGGAAGGCATTTTAAGATTGTATGTCTTTCTTTTAGTATTCTTTTGTAAGAACTACTTTCATAGGCTGCTTGATGATTCCCAGTGCCCCTAGAAAAACTACATTTCCAAATATTCCAGGGAGAAAGAAGTAACAGAAGGGGAGAGGAAGAGGTAGAAAGCAAGAGAGAGGCCAATCAAGATTCCTCTGCCCAGTTTCCAAGGATTCTTTTGCCTCCCTGCAGTTCCTTGCACCAGATTGGCTCCCTCCCGTCTTAGTGCCTGGAGTACTGGGAAATGTAATTTTTTCAGGGTTCCTGATGGTGTCCATTGCCCCTGGAGCCTGCAGTTCAAATGGATTTCAAGCTCAAACTCTCATAAGAAGTTATTTTGGGGGAAAGGGCTGTGGGGAGGAGACATGGTAAAGATCTTGGTTCTTCATGCCCAAGTTAGGATGCATTCCATTATGAAGGATTTGCATCTGAATTCTTGTTACTATCTTGCTGCTGCAAACTAGACTTGGAATGAATATGCCACAAAGTATTCTTGAATGATTCTTATGGTGCATATGTGAGGTGGGAAATTCCAATAATATCCAGCTGGACTTCCAATTATTCTCAGAATATTCTCTAGATAATTCTCACACTGTGGTTTCATTTGCAAATGCAGAGTTAATCTTCACCTTTTTGATATCAATTACTAGCAGTTACCAGCCTAGCACCAGGAATTAGTGAGGCTATTCACACGATGGGACAAAATTGGGCTAGTCTCCACTAGCCGGATTTAATCCCATCACGTGAACCACCAGGCTCGGCTGCGAGCCCGGTGGTTCCTGAGCAGGTAACACTCCCTAGTAACCCGCCCCTTAAACCGGGTTCGCGGAGCGAGCACTCCACAAACCCAGTTTTTTTAATGTGAGTAACTGCGGTGCGGCTCTGCGCCGTGGCCACTCATGAGGAGACCCCCAATCATGAGGCTTAAAAGCAGCCTCCCAGCTTGGGGGTCTCTCCAGTATGCCCTGTGCACTCACACAGGGCATACTGGAGCTTCCGGGGGCCATCATGGAGCCGGCAGTCGTGTGGGTGGCCAATCCGGCCACCCAGGGTTACTGCGCTGCTCGTCTTAGCCCGCTCTCCCTGCTAACCTGGACAAAGCAGGTCTCACTGATCATGAGACCCGCCTCAGTGTCTCTCAACAGAAGAGGTAGAATCGTGCCTTCTCTGAAAAAGACAGTTTGTTTTAAGGTTATGGAAGTAAGATTTTTTTTATTAATAAATTTTATTTTTGATTAATCTGAGTATGGGATTGGCACAAGGTTGTCTGGCTAGTTTAGTAGCTGAAGAGGAGAATAAAATTCTCCTTAATAAAATTCTATTATTTCCCTGTGGGTCCCCACTGTGGCTGGACTCCTACACCCATCACTGTATCATCCATCGCAGCAGAGCATGATGGGAGCCACAGCTGGGGACCCAAGTTTGATAACCCAAGCTTGAAAGATTCCTGTCTCACCTCACCTCCTGCTTCACCTCACCACCAGTCTCATCTAGCTTCCAGGTAGGCTGGAAGCGAGGTGAGGTGAGGCTAAGTGGGAGGTGAGGTGAGGTGTGGCTGGAGGCCAGGCAAGGTGGGAACTGTGAGGGAAGACACCACAGGAGGCTATAGGCATGGCAAGGTGGGAGGCTTGAGGTGAGGCTAGACTGCCTCACCTCGAGCCTCACCTTGAGCCTGCAACCTCCTCCCTCCTGTCTTGCCTCCAGGCTTGCTGGAGGCGAGGCAAGGTGGGCAGATTGAGGCAAGGCAAGGCAGGAGCTTGAGTCCCCAGCTGTGGCTCCCATCATGCCCTGCTGATAGGGTGATGGGTGTTGGAGTCCAGCCACAGCTGGGGTCCCACAGGGAAATAATAGAATTTTAGAGTCATAAGGTCTTCACAACAGTGGGGGAAGAACCCATGTCCAATTCTGAACCACTAAACTAACTAGACAACGTTGTGCCAATCCAATGCTCAGATTAATCAAATTTATTAATGTAAAAAATTATTCTTAGTATACTTTAAAACAGACTGTCTTTTTTCAGAGAAGGCATGACTATACCTTCCCTGCGGAGAGACACTAACTCTTGGTGCTAAGCTCGTAATAATCAGCTTCCATTCATATGTACAATAAAACAGACTTAACTTTTCATAGAACCATCTTTGTGCCCTGAAGCAATAGGATTCTACAAATTTGAGTGTTAGTTGTCTTTGAGGATATCCGTGATTGAGAATTTACTGATTTACTGATGCAGTTTTATTCTTTTAGCAGTTTTTTCCTGCTGCAAGTGCAGACTATATATATATATTTAAAAATCATATTATAGAATATTCTTTTCCAAATATACTGCAAACCACTATAAGCGCTCTTTAAGTTAGTCAGTTTAGAAACAAATTGTGTATATATTTGGGCTATACCCCAGGAAGATTTGAAGTTCGACAGGTCAGGACAGGTCAATGTCTTTCCTAGTCTTTCCTTTGAGGTGGTGGCAGTAGTTTTTCCTCAGAAGGCTTCTGCTGTTGCAGAGGCGAGTAGGTGAAGCAAAACCTAGTGCTCCTACTAACAACCACCACACTATACCAACACCATGCACTTTGATGTACAGGTGTACATGGAGTGACCTAGCAAAGGTTGTCTCAGCTGTTTCTCCAAAGTAGGTCTGTTTATTTGTTTCTTGCTGCTTCTACTATATCTCTACAAGGTAAAAATGGACAGAACAAGGGAGTAGCTAGGGGAGAGGGGGTCCGTGTTCACCCCTCTCCTGGCAGCCCCTCTTAGTGAGGGAGATAATGAAGAAAATAAGGAAGGGTGGAGCTGGGGTGGGGGCCTCAGGAGCTTGTGGGCGCAGGTTCTTTGAACCCATCTGCTCAATTATAGCTATGCCCCTAGGACAGAGGGATAGCAAGTCATATACAATTTAACTCATCTGGGAAACAGTTATTTGACATGCTAAGTTTGACAAGTTAAAGGTTGTAGATGTGTTAATAAGTATGAATTTACTCTCATGAATAACTTTAATGCCATCTCAAAGTAAATGACAAAAATAAATTTTGCTGGAAAACATTCTTCGCTTAGGTATAAAATGAACTTTGTAAAATACACTTTGTGCAATACCATGTTGAAAACATATCCTTCTGATGAGTTTTCTAATTGAACAGTGTTACATAATTTATTGCTGTTTTCAGCTACATTGCTTCTTTTGCTTACTGTAGAAATGATGCAATTAGCTCAGCAAAGCAATTTTAAAGACCCCAATATTTTAAATAGCCAACTTTTTATGTTTAGGTGAGTGTTGGTTAGAGCATGAAGCCGCCTGAGAAATTTCATTGGTCTTATCAAAGCTCTTTTACTTCCCCTTTAAATGTCTTGTTAAATTTAACTGATCGGGGGGGGGGGGGTGGATTTCTGTGCTGCTATTGAATTCCAAAGAAAATGAAATTCCAGACTAATTTGGTGGTTCTATTAATGAAAAAACATCTGCAGAGTGTCAAAAAGAGCTGACAATCTTTTTAACTGGACTCTTCTGCTAAGGTTTTAACAGCAATTAATCTGCAGAAATCAACTGGTGTAGCACAGCATGGATATTATCAACATCATCTTCTAATGTCTGCAGATCAAGCAACTGTTAAAGGTACAGGAGTTGAAGATGGTAAAAATGTTGGCAAACCTTCTTGAAGCTCTTCAGACTTTTTGCAAAAGTAGAAAACTCTGGATTGGCTCCAAATTTAAATTTAAGTGCAATTTAACCACAGCCTAAAGAGGTATTTGAATCCTCCTTTTAAAATTTACTGAGTTTTGGGGAAATTTTCTTCTTCTTCTCTTGAAGTTATTTCAATGTTTTGCCAGGGCAAGAAGATCCAAATCTACCACTTCAGGTGACATTCTGTGACAACTCTTGTCTGGGTGAGTCTACGTTAATAAACATACAGTATTCTGTTTTCTTTCTTGGATAAACTATGATATTATCACTGGCATACACAGAATGGGAATATGCCTTCAGAATTATTATTTGATTGAAACTTGTTAGTACACAAACCCAAAAGCCCTATAGAGCACAAAGACTCAGAGATTCTGGTCTTCCTTGATCAAAACATTTCAACTTTTTTTTGAAGCAAAGCTAATCCAAGACCTCATTGGATATACTACAGTAATTTTCATTAGAAATGTACTTATGGCCATTGTAAGGTAAAAGAAGGACAAGGTTAATGGTTCAAATGGAAATAGTTCATATGATAGCTTCGCCTAATCATAGCTCTATCTGATTTGATACTACAGTGGATGCTTTAAATGTTATGTATTTCATTAGCATCACAACCCTGTCATTAAGGATCAACAACTGACAGCTTGTGGGTGAAATTCAGCCAAGGAAGGCCATCAGCTAGTGGTGATGAAGGCCATGTTCCGGCCGCTGTTACCACTTTGAGCTGAACAATGAGGGTAGCAGCAGAACAATTTTGCAAGTATTTTCTATAGCATCCAGATGAAGAGGAACAAGATTCTTTCGTTTCCCTTTGCAGTTTGGACTAACTGCCTCCATGTTAGAACAATCATGTGATTTGCTTACTTAAGTGTATGGCCCCAATGTCTGATTAGTGCAGCAGGAAAAGGGAATCCTCAGACCGGAAGTGCCTTTGAGCTGCTGTGCCTAGAGCAGCTGTGGCCCATCCCACTGAGAGGCTGTATTTAATTTGGAGTATTGACTAAAACACTGGAGGGTCAAATGGAGTGGGAGTGGTGAGGCATGTAATTTCTACCTGCTGTTTGCTGCAACAGCCTCCTCTGGTCTCATGCAGGCTGACAAACAACGTCCTTGTTGCAGACACTTTCTCTGCCTGAGGAAACCAGCCAGATAGCACGGGAACCTAACTTTTGTTCTACAGTCAGAAATCAGTCCAGGGCGGGTTGGAAGGGCCTCCCATCCGAAGGAAGAGCTCCACAGAGGGACAACCCATTCCAACTCAGCCCGCATCCTTAAAGTGACATTAGGCCTTTTCTACAAAAGGTTTCAATGGCTAGATAAACTAATAAGGAAATAAGACCTGGGGTGGAAGTTCCTAAAGAAGATGTTACTAATGGCACATTTAGAAACAATGCCAGTGAGGAAGAAAAATAGAGAAATCTAAAAAAAAGCCAGTGTTGCACAAAAAGCTTAGTGGTGAACTGAAAATAATAATACTCACTCACTCACTCAACTCACTCACTCAATTAATTGAATGAAAATAAAAGGCACATAAGAAAGCATAATTGACAACATGTCCCTCTTTTCCTATTCAGGTGAATGGGAAAATAAGGATATGTTGGCAGGTATGAAAAATCCAATCCTGCCCTTGCTTGTAAGGGAATCTGTCAAAGGTATTATTACCCAGACTCCCATCCATTCTTCCTCATCCACATCTGGCATTCATTCATCCTGTAAATATAGAAATATATGCCATTCATCATCTTATTATGGAGATGATGATCTTGGGATTTTGATATCTATATTCAAAAGCTTCCTTATATATTTTGCTTCAATACATGTATAATTACCATAGGTAACTGATTGTCCAGTAGTATCTCAAAGTCTATAAGCAAATGAAAACTGTTGTTTTTAGCTAACTTGTTCACTGCATCATTTTACCTGTGTAAGCTGGTGAATTGACAGAAGTATTAATTAAGGTTTTCATTAACTGATCCTGGGTTTTGAAAGAAATGCATAATCATAGGTCAAAATACATTGCAAAATACTCATGAAGGTGATGAATATTCTGCACACACAAAATCAAAAACCTAAATATAAGTGCAGACATGACACATGCTGTGAAAGACATACTCTGACCCAGAGTATCCAGTGGATTGATATACTTAAAGTAATTTGTATGAGGTGCTTAATCAAAATGCACTTTTGAGAATTATGCAAAAATATCAATAAGGAAATGAAGAAATAGATTAAGTGCAGCCCAGCTAGGTGAGACAGCAGGAGATTTTATGTAAAATGACAAATGCTGCCACTGGGAGTCCTCATTCAGATCAGGGCCTGAATGAGGTCCTGCATACACAAGAGTGTATCAAGCAAGAGTGCTGGCTTGATCAGGGGTTCTACTCAAGGCAACACCAATGCTGGCCACACCCCCAGCCCCCTGACACCCGGTGTGCCACCCTTCTCCATCTCCCGGCTGTCCTACCTTCTGGGCATGCCTTAGGATTTTAAACTGCAGGCAGCAAGAATGAACCTTCTAGCTTAACTAGCTGGATGGTTTTCTCTCACACTCTTTCCCACCCACAGCAGGGAAGAGGCAGAGAGAATGCCACCCATCCCCCCTTTGCACCACCAATCTGTACTTTAAAATCCTAGGGCAGCCAGGACATGGGGAAAGGTGGTGCATGGGAGGGAGGGAGAGAGGGAGGCCGGGCTGGCCTGTGGGGCCAGAAGGTGGGTGGCAGCCAGAAGGTGGGGAGTGGTGACAGCAGTGGCAGACAGGTGAGGCAACGCCCATGGGCAGTGGAGGGCAGGGCAGGAGGCCTGCACTCACTACTCCATCCTCCAGGCATCACTTGATTCTGCCACCTCACCTCACTACATTTCACCTCAACTCATTGACCAGCTGCCCCTGTGTGTAAGCTAGGGGTGTACAAACAGGTCCGATGTTGAACAGGTTTGGCATTGAACCTGTTCTGTCTGATGGTCTGGTGTCGAACTGAATGCCCCCTGGTTTCGGTTCAGCACTAGACTGGATCCCAGACGTTTGGGGATGGGGGGAGTGACAGTGTGCCAGACCGAACTGGCCCAGTCCAGTTCAGGTCCAGTTCATAACCAAAGCAAAACGGGCCAGCCAGTTTTGTGCACACCTCTAGCAGGAAGGGTGTGTTAAGCCTGGTTAAGCCTGTGCTGTTTTTCAAATGCTGATCATACATATCAGACTCCAATAGTGATCAGCATTCACGACAGATGACAGGCAGTGTGCCCTATCAGCCTCAACCTGACTTTCAGTGACTCTGGACAGGCTCTGCAATTGCTCATGTGCCTCCCTTACACCGCTCCTTATAACCTTCAATCTGACTGTTTTTTAAGTTTTATCACTCAAGTCATATATTTCTGCCCTCTCATGTCTTTTAACTCATGCATTTTTTATTACTCTTACTAACTTTTAGGCACTTAGGTCCTCATGTTATTTACTTTTTTTTTTTTTTTTTTTAGTAATTTTAGTATTTTTAGTCCTTTTAGTATAGGTAATCGTTTTTAATCTAATTTCACTTTTAACATGGAATCACCCTTATACTTTAACATTGGCTTAGTATTTTTAGTATTCTTAGTCCATTTAGCAACAATATGTACTATTTTATATGTATTTTATCTTTTATCTAATCTCACTTTTATGCTGGTCTGTGACCGTAAAAAAGATTGTTTGATTGAGACGCCAATTTACCCCACAAGGCAAAACACATATATGAGATACCTATGTTTTGCATCATGGGGGGAAATAACAGCATTTTAAAAGAGCACTGACTGCCCATTTGTTTCCAGGCAAAGTGCAGAGTGCTGGTTATAACCTATAAAGCCCTGAACAGCTTGGGCCCAGGGTATTTAAGAGAGCGCCTTCTTTTTCATGAATCTCGCCACCTATTAAGATCATTGGGGGAAGTCTGTTTGCTGTTGCCACTGGCTCACTTAGTAGTGACCCCAAACTGGGCCTTCTCTAGAATTGCCCCGAGGCTCTGGAACACACTCCCAAATGGAATTAGAATCTCCTCATCACTGTTTGTTTTTAAATGACTTTTGAAAACACACCTGTTTCATCACGCTTTTGGTTTATGATGTTTTAAAGTTTTCAAGGTTTTTTTTAATGGTAATTTAAATCTGTTTCATATGAATTTTGGATTTCAGCTGTTGTTTGTTTAGATTGTAAACATACCAGTGGAGATTCGGAACTGGCAACCTTTTGCAGCAGCATTTACTCTCTTTAAATGGGACCAGGTCCTATTCCACTTTGGAATAGGAAGCAGCAGCAGAGATTTGCAGCCTGTTTTTAGCTCTGCCTTGGGAAGAGTGTTTCAATGGGCCAGCAGGAAAGAACACAAGAACGAACAATGCTAATTTTCCTTCAGGGGGAATAATGTGTCCACCCTCCCTTGCCATACAAATGTTAGGAAGCTGAAAGAATTAAACAATAATGACGATGACAAAGGACAAAACAAAATAATGTTTTTTGCATTTCTGGGGATGAAGTTAGAGTACGTAAAGAATGCAATAAAAGGGTAGGAAAGATTGGTGGTGAGAGCCCATAGGTCAATAGTACAGCCATACTTTGCATGCAGAAGATCCCAGGTTCAATCCCTGGCATAAGCAGGTAGGAAATCCTGCAGAGCCACAACCCGCAAGGATACCCCCCAGTATAGCTGAGCTAGATGGAACATAGGAAGCTGCCTTAAACTGAATCAGACCATTGGCTGATCTAGTTCAGCACTGTGTACATTGATTGGTAGCAGCACACCTTCCTAGCTCTACTAAGGTAGCAAAGATTGAACCTGGGACCGGGGCATAGCTAGGGAACCAGGGGCCTGCGTTTGGCCCCCCGGCAATGCACAGCCCCCGATGGCACATGCGCATGCACACACAAACCTCATGGCAATGGTGAATGCCTTCTCTTATTACTAGCCACCACTGCTTCGCCTGCCACCCGTCATCACACCTTCACTGCCACTGCTTCTCCTGCCGCCCACCATCACTTGCCATCAGGCTTTGGGGGTGCCTGTTAGCAGGGAGGCACCACCTGGAGAGAGGAATGGAACAGGGCCTCCTTGCTTCTGAGCACCCCCTGAGCCTAATGGCAAGTGGTGGTGGGCAGCAGGATGAGCAGCGGCAAGTGGCGGCAGGCGTGGTGGTGGGCAGCATCAGGCTGCAGGAGCTGCTCTGGCAAGTGGGGGAGGGGAGCAACAAGCTATTGAGGGGTCCTCAGGTGCCCAATCTCTCCTGGGGATCCATGTTATGGGAACATGGGTAAACACTAGAAACTGTGCCCTTGCCTGGGACCTTCTGCATGTAAAGCCCGTGGCCTAAAACTGACCTACTGTCTGACTTAGCCTAAGACAATTTCAAATGTTCTTATGAGAGTTGTGCAGGGCACTGACCTTCTTAGAGGCAGGCTGCCACAAATTTGGTAAATTTGGAGGTGATGGGGCAGGACTCAAGGGCTCTCAGAGGTTGGGGGCTTTGGGATCTGCTTAGGCCAGATAATCCTTCCAATGATATAAGTCTACATTTCAGTGTAGACTACAGTAACCTACAGTCTACATTTCAGAATGGACTCAGAAAAAAATGAGACCAGTTTGGTCAATAAAGCATACGCGGTTATGAAAGGGGTGTGCTGAGATTGGGCCTGATGCCCTCCCAGTGCATTCCTCTACCATGTGGGGATGGGGGGGGCGCTGTTCATTTGAATGGCCGATGTGCACACATTCTAAGTACTTGGTCACACAAGTATACTTCAAGTCTATATACAGAGGCAATTTGGATGAACAGCCAACCCATGAAATAAAGGGACCCACTCAGAGGACATGGGATGTCTGCAGAGGATGTCTTGGTGGGTGTGGGATGAGCATAATCACATGTGTCAGGGGCTGTACCATCCAAACTGGCCCTAAATTAATTTCAAATTATTTTGTAAAATAACTTGTATTGACATGAATCAATTTGAGGGGTATTCACCCATCACTAGTCATAGACATGGCTAGAGTGGATGAGGGAATGCCCCTAACAGGAAGTGGTGTCATCCTCCACTCCGCTGAGGAAAGGGCCATGACTCCTACCCACTTTTCAAAGGGAAATACTAGTTAAATGAGGTCTTACTTGCCAGTGGAAGGGCTATTACTCTCAGACCTTACTTCCTATGCTGACCATCCAAACTTACTTCCTTCTTGTTTTTCAAACATTACTTTCTATGAGAGGAATATTTACCTGGTAGCTGAGTGTTTTACATGAGTGTTTTGCATGTTTCTCTTGACATATTCATACCTAGCACTGTACAACTGAAGCACAGTTGTGTGATCTTTACCTCAAAGAGATAAATCAACACAAAAAAGAATGTGTGAAACAATTTCCATGAGGAAAGAATTTAACTATAATCTGCAACTCGTCCACATGTCATTTTATTGAACATACAAAACTACATTCAAATTGGATCTGAATACATTTTATTAAAATCCATTGAATAATAATAATTTTTTTTAGTTATGATTGGAAATAAATTCAGAGTCATTTAGTTATAATCGTCACCTTCAGTACTGTGGGCTGCCACTTTGGTTCTTTGTAACAACATTTTGGGTCAAAATATATTGTGTCAGTCTCAGTACTATTAATGCATGATTCTGATGTATACATTCTTCTAGGGGTGTGAAATTCGGGATTTCGGGTGATTCGGCTCGGACCCGAACCGAATCACCCCTGTTCTGTTTTGTGCCCGAATCTGGGTCACCCGAATCACCCTTGATTCGGTTCGGATTCGGATTTAATCCGAATCCAAATCCGAATCGATTTGGGGGGGTAAAAAGGGGCCCAGGGGCAAAATTTTGGGGTGGGGTGGTAGTGCCAAATGGGTAGAGTCTACCACCCCAATTTCAGGGGGATTGGGCAAAGTCCTGATTTTTTGTGAATTTTTAAAGTTTTAGTGACTTTGGGGCAGTTCGGGGGCATAGCATGGGATTTGGGCAAAAGGAGTGGGGTGGGGTGGTAGTGCCTAATGGGTGCAGGCTACCACTCCAATTTCAGGGGGATTGGGCAAAGGGCTGATTTTTGGTAAATTTCTGAAATTTTCATGTCTTTGGGGCAGATTGGGGCATATTGGGGCAGAAAGTGGGGCCTGGGGAAGAATAGTGGGGTGGGGTGGTAGTGCCTAATGGGTGGAGGCTACCACCCCAATTTCAGGGGGTTTGGACAAAGGGCTGATTTTTTGAGAATTTTTGAGGTTTTAGTGACTTTGGGGCAGTTTGGGGGCAGAAAGTGGATCTGCCCCAAAAGAGTGGGGTGGGGTGGTAGTGCCTCATGGGTGGAGGCTACCACCCCAATTTCAGGGGGATTGGGCAGAGGGCTGATTTTTTGGGAATATTTGAAGTTTGGGTGTCTTTGGGGCAGATTGGGGGCAGAAAGTGGATCTGCCCCAAAGGAGTGGGGTGGGCTGGTAGATAGTGCCTAATGGCTGGAGGCTACCACCCATCCCCAATTTAAGAGTGATTGGGCAGGGGGTGAATTTTGGTGAATTTATTTGTATGAGGTTTGTCTTCATAAGGTGAAGTGTGCTAAATTGATTACTTCCTCATATTCATAGTAAGTGTGAAAAAGTGAAAGTGGGGTCATGAGAGTTGTTTAATTGAAAAAAA
Source organism: Hemicordylus capensis (assembly GCF_027244095.1). NCBI lineage: Eukaryota > Metazoa > Chordata > Lepidosauria > Squamata > Cordylidae > Hemicordylus > Hemicordylus capensis. The sequence continues at coordinate 60,939,377 of NC_069657.1, forward strand.
ATCTCATTTGCTATGATAGAATGAGAATTCACACCTCAGAAGTTTTTTCTGAGGTGTGAATTCTCATTCTATCATAGCAAATGAGATTTTTTTCAATTAAACAACTCTCATGACCCCACTTTCACTTTTTCACACTTTCCTTTACTATGAATAATATGAGGAAGTAATCAATTTACCACCCCACTACTTTTGCCCAGATCCCATGCTATGCCCCCGAACTGCCCCAAAGTCACTAAAACGTTAAAAAATCGCCAAAAATCAACCGTGAACCGAATCACCCGAATTTTTCATGCCCGAAATTCGGGTGATTTGGCTCGTGCCCGAAAAATATCGGGGGACATCGGGGGTGATTTGGTTCGGCCCCGAATCACCCAAAATTGTTCGTTTCGGGCACAGATCGTTCTGTGCCCGAAATTTTTTGCACATCCCTACCTCTGACCTCTTTTAAAGTTCTTAGATTCAGTAGATTCTTTTTGGTTCAGGGTACATATGTATATTTCTTATCATGCTCCCTATTTTGACATGTATTCCTCTGCGCATTCAACTCCTAGGGCACCATTTCAGTTTGTTTGACTTTGGGTGTTCTTATCCACATCATAATCTTATAAGATAATATTATCTTGTAATAATTGCTACACTCTTCAATATACAGGTTTTTCAAATTCTTCTATAACATTGTTTCAGCAGTGATAGTATCTGTCAAATGTAACTGTTTCACGTAAATGGTTGGTCATATTTTAAGATGTATGGCATCAAATGCTAATTTCGAAGTCTGTGCACTGTGCAAAATGTTGAGCAATGCAACTCCCACCTGATCCAACACAACAGGGAAATTGGTAAGAGGGATAATATGCACACACACACTGCCCGCTCAAACTGTTGGGGTCAGAGTCGGGATGGAATTAACCCAACATTCTACCAGCACTATGTTGGACATTGTGCCTGGTGCCTTCCCCCCACCCTCTCCCCTGAGACTTCCTGGGGGCTGGGGTCAGCAGGCATGATGTCCTCTTCAGTCCCTATGAAACATTAGAACCAGCCAGCAGCTGAGTCCCTCTTGTGTGGCTTACCTTTTAAAAAGCCCCCCCCCCCGTTTTTTTTTTCTTGTAAGCTAAAAGCTTAAGAACCAGCATGGTGCATTATGGAGTATGCAGTTCTTTTAATGGACACATCATCCATTAAAAGGTCTACACACTCCACAATCCACAATGCATCTCTTAAACCTTTCAGCTTACGAGACTTAATCCTGACTTTTTGAAATTTGAGAAATATATGCCAATGGTTTGGACTTACTACTAATAATGAAGAAAGGCATTGTCTGTGTCTACACTGTACTTTTTGGTAAGACAAATTTGGCAACAGCAACATCCTGAGGGAACTAATGATGACCCCCCACACACACACACTTGATCTTTGGTAAAGTTATTATTTATTATTAAATGTTCATTTGACAAATTTAACAGGACTTTTATTGACTACTTCATTGGAATTCTTACAACCGCATAGTTCAAGATACCACATGATGTAACTCTTTTAAAATTCAGAGTTTTAAAGACTATGACCTTCTTACCTGTATTAATATTCCATGGATTAATAAAGCATCTTACCCAAAAGCACAATGCTGCCTCCTGTAGCTAGATGAAGTTCACTCTTTGAAGTTTTTTTATTATGGTATATTCTTGAATTGTTCAGATCTTGAATTTATTATGTGATCTGATACATTTCATGCTATAAGACCATCCGTTTTTTGACAGCTACTTCCCACTTACATAAAATAAACACAAACTCTGCCATCTAAAAGTGATATGTTGAGTATCTGTTTTCCCAGTGAAGACTTAAATGTCTTTTCTCTTGGTTAGCTTCTTCCTTGCATCTCAGTTCCCTACAGGAGGCATCCCAGTACTATTCCATACAGTGAGTGTTGCTGGCAGAAGCAAGTGATGGAACAGATGCCAACTCACCCAAAGCCAACGCCTGTCAATGCCTGCTCCCTGGTTGGCAGAGAGCACCCTGATCAAATGCTAAGAGGTTTGTTGGCTTTACTCTCCACTATAATTCACCCTGTTATGGAAGAAAACAGCTGCTGTGTGATCATGGCCTGGAAAGATGCCACTGGAAGGCATCAAGTTAAAATCCCAACTCGGCTACTAGTACTAGGATACAGTTTCCTGACTATTGGTGAATGAATTGCTGAATAATCTTCAGACGACAGCGGGTAAGCTATACTTTTTTTTAAATCACTCATGCACCTATGACAAATCATCGCTGCTTGACAAACTTTGTCCTGTTCACCACTATCACATTTTATACAACTTGGATATTTTTTCTATAAATTTCCATTATTGCTGATGGACATCTCACCAGTGTTTCTTACAACAGGGATTCCCAAATGTTGTTGACTACAACATAGCCAATTTCCATAAACCACCTAATGGTACAGTGGGGAAATTACTTGACTAGCAAGCCAGGGGTTGCTGGTTTGAATCTCCGCTGGTATGTTTCCCAGACTATGGGAAACAGCTATATCGGGCAGCAGTGATATAGGTACGTGCTGAAAGGCATCATCTCATACTGTGCGGGAGATGGCAATGGTAAACCCCTCCTGTATTCTACCAAAGACAACCACAGGGCTCTGTGGTCGCCAGGAGTAAAAACCGAATTGACAGCACACTTACAACTCCCATAATCCCCAAACAAAAGCCACTGAAGAGTTGTAGTCAACAACATCTGGGAATACTGGTTAGAGAGAACACTGCATCTCACCTACATATTTTGCATTTTTATTCCTGGCAGTACAATTCAATGTTCTGTGATATTAATATATGCAACATTATATACAGTCTATGTTCTACAAGGTCCACTGAGGTCAATAAACTTCATTTGGGGATAGAGTCACTGGGAAGGGAAGTAAATGCATGGGAAGAGAATCTGTATATAGGGCTTCTGAGCTGGAGGCAGGAAGTGCCAAGGAGATGAACTGGGCCTGTGCACTATTGGTAAAAAGGAAGTAGAGCACAATACAGGCTTAAAGGGCTGGGGACTATGAGCCTGCCTGGTCCACACTTCCACGTGGGCAGGGGCAAAATTTCACTATTGATTTAAACTAGCCAGCCCATTCTCAGTCACAATCTTCTGGTTCAATTGTGGTTGTTCCTTTCCAAGCAGCCTTGTATTTAAGCCACTTGGAACCAATTTTTAAATGACCTTGTCTATCATCAGAAAGCATGCTAAGATGAATCATACTGAGGAGATTCTCGCGATCGGGCAAAAGAAGGCGAAGGGAGCCTAGCCCACTTTTGCTCGATCGTGTGCTGCCATGGGAGCCGCAACAACTCCTGGCAGCAAACCCTCCTAATTCCCCCTCCCCTTAGACGAGGTTAGCAGAGCAAGCGCTCCGCTAATCCCATCTATCTGATCGTGTATTGTCGCAGCGTGGCTCCGTGCCACGGCAACACATGAGGAGACCCCCACCGGGAGGCTGAAACAAGCATCCAGGCCCTGGTGGTCTCTCCAGGATGCCCCGCACACTTGCGCAGGACATCCTGGAACTTCCAGGGGCCGCAGGGCTCCCGCTCCCCACAGGCCCCGCTGGTTCCGTGACGGAGCCGGCAGTCATGTGGGCAGCCGATCCAGCCTCACAGGGCTGTCGAGGATCATCTGCAGGCTAACAATCATCTGAGGATCGTCTGTGGGCTGTCCTTATAAGGCGGGTTTCACTGATCGTGAGACTTGCCTCACTATGTTTTTGCAATTATGAAATTTTGAACTATTTCTGCCACCCGAATATTTTCAAAGCATACCTGGGCATCTCCACAAAGGAGTCACACCATCAAAACCATGGTCCTTGTATTGCTAACAAACATTTACATTGTTAGCAAATGAAAATAACCTGAAACTTTCTCAGTGAGAAGTATTCCACACTAGGTTAGAAATGAATATAATTTACTTTTATATAACACCTCTTACACTCAAATTATCCCTGAGTACATTATAAAAGGATTAGTTAGATCCTGGTAATGCAGAAAGAGGGAAGACAAACAGAATGGCTATTAAATGCTCTGCAAAAGCTCCCACGCAGCTTTAGGGCTTGACTCTTTGGGGTACTGTACTCCAGGACCAGCAGCAAGTTCAGTGGAAATCAGTAGTGCTCAGCCCCATTTACAAAGTGCACAGCACTAAAAAGATTCAGAACCCATGGACATTATTAAACCTTGTTTATTGAAAGAAGGGCTGTTCAATTATAGAGCAATTTAACAGTGTAATTGTAATCCCTCAGTGTGGTAATTTTTACAGATCATCAAAAAAATTAACACAGCTCCATTAAAAATATCCATCCCCCTGCAGAACTGCTTTGAATTTCCATTAATCTTTTATATGTTTTTGTTTTCGAGAACAGGCCCAGCAACATCTTCATTTTGAAGCACAAAACTTGTTTTCATGAAAACCAATCCTATCGTGATTAAAACAGCTAGGCACAGAGCCTTTAATAACGTTGCTCTCATGGCATAGGAACTAGCCACAGCATGGCTTTCCTTGTCCAAAAAGGTATGGCAGAAGCCCCCATCCATATGGTAGGAATGTAGGAACACAGGAAGCTGCCTTATACTGAATCAGACTGTTGGTCTATCTAGCTCAATATTGTCTGCACGGATTGGCAGTTGCTTTTCCAAGGCAAGATCCTCTCTCAGCCTTACCTGGAGATGCCAAGGAGTGAACCTGGGACCTTCAGATGCACTTCCACTGAGCTATGGCCCTATCCCCTAAGGAGGAGAGCTTTCAGCACTCACATACCATCTTCCATCCAAATGCTAGCCCAAGCTAACCCTGTTTAGCAAAGGAAACAATTTATGCTTGCTACCACAAGACCAGTTCTCCACAGCCCATGCTGTGGTTTTCCCCTACCCTAGTATCACCATAGTGGAACATTAGCATGGGCAGGAGATGCTGTGTGGGTTCCTTCTTCTCTTATTCTTCTCTACATCCTACAGACGTAGGGATACCAATATGATCTTTGCTGCATGGGAAGGAACCATGTTGCAGTGGTACCAACTCCCTCACTGTGAAGATGACCTCAGAACAGTAGTACATCTGCTAGTCACCTCCAGACTTAACTACTGCAATGCACTCTATGTGGGGCTGCCTTTGTACATAGTCCGGAAACTGCAGTTAGTCCAGAATGCGGCAGCCAGGCTGGTCTCTGGGTCATCTCGGAGAGACCATATCACTCCTATCTTAAAAGATCTACATGGCTGCCAATAAGTTTCTGGGCAAAATACAAGGTTTTGGTTATAACCTATAAAGCCTTAAAAAGCTTGGGCCCTGGGTATTTAAGAGAACATCTTTGCTATGAACCACACTGTCCATTGAGATCATCTGGAGAAGTTCATCTGCAGTTGCCACCAGCTCGTCTGGTGGCTACTCAGGGACGGACCTTCTCCATTGCTCCCCAGAGGCTTTGGAACACACTTCCTGCTGAAATAAGAGCCTCCCCATCTCTTACAACTTTCAAAAAGGCAGTCAAGATGCATTTGTTCTCCCAGTCTTCTCATTGAAGAAGCCTGTAAGGTCATTGCTGGTGAGAAAGACAGCAGAAGGCATGGTTTGAAGTACAAGTCAAAGGTGAATTAGAGATCTCAGGAGGTCCGAAATAGGCAGGGAAACATAGAAGAGCTTTTTGGAAAGCAACAAAAGCCGTTCATAATAGACAAAAGTCAGTGTAGACAGAACAACAGAAGAGTTCAAGAGTGTCCAGAGCATACATAAGACAATACTGAAACATACAACTTGGAGCCAAAAGATATCAGAGAGGGTTCCTGTCTAAACTATTGGATTTGAACCAGCAGGCACTTATATATATTACTGTCTAGGACAGAATAAGAAGGAATCACAGTGCACTGAGCATCAACTCTGTATCGAGAACTGACAAGTACTGAATACTTCTGGAAGTATTGGGAAATGTAGAAGCTATGACCTTTGCTGTACTCCTTGAGCATCAAGCTGTGACAAGAGCTCCCAGGACTCTAGGAGGTCTGTCTGACCCAGCCCTGGACTTTGATAAGCAGGTTGCTCCGGTAGCTTGGAGTACTTTCGATCAGCTCCACTTATTATGCCACTGCATCCCTTCCAAGGTAGAGGAGATCTTGCTACACTGATTCATGCTTTTTAGGGGTGTGCAGTTCAGGTTTTTGGTGATTCAGTTTGGGACCTGAACTGAATCACCCCCGTTCTGTTCTGTGCCCGAATATGGGCTACCCGAATCACCCCTGATTCGGTTCGGATTCGGATTAAATCTGAATCTGAATCATTCAGGTTAGAAAAATGGGTCCCAGGGGCAAAATAGTGGGGTGGGGTGGTAGTGCCCAATGGGTGGAGGCTACCACCCAAATTGCAGGGGGATAGGGCAAAGGGCTGATTTTGGGGGAATTTTTGAAATTTTTGTGTCTTTGGGGCAGATCAGGGGCATAGCATGGGATCTGGGCAAAAAGAGTGGGGTGGAGTGGTAGTGCCTAATGGGTGGAGGCTACCACCCCAATTTCAGAGTGATTGGGCAGAGGGCTGATTTTTGGGGAATTGTTGAGGTTTACGCGTCTTTAAGGTTTTTCTCCATAAAGAAGCATGGAGGTGTCAGTAAATGTATAGCTTCACGTCGGGGGCAAAGGGGTGGCCGAGAGCAATGTGGGGTTGGTGGTAGTGCCAGGTAGGGGCAAGGAAGCTACCTGAATTTTTTCAAAGGATTTTGGCAGAGGGCTGATTTTTTGTAAATTGTTGAAGATTACGTGTCTTTAAGGTTTTTCCTCATAGGGTATGCATGGAGCTTTCAGCAGCCCCATAAGTGCACTGGGGGGGGGGGTGCTGGGGTGGCCCAGAGCGAGTGGTAGTGTAGTGCACATAGGGTTCCAACCACCCCCATGGGTTTCTAACCCATGGGGTACAGGGTTCTTTTTTTTCTGAGGTATTCTGAGTGTGGATTCTATGATAGCAAATGAAATTTTCAATGAGACACCATGAATCCACTCTAATTTGCTATCATAGAATCCACACCCAGAATACCTCAGAAACAACAGAACCCTGTACCCCATGGGTTAGAAACCCATGGGGGTGGTTGGAACCCTATGTGCACTACACTACCACTCACTCTGGGCCACCCCAGCACCCCCCAAGTGCACTTATGGGGCTGCTGAAAGCTCCATGTATACCTTAAGAGGAAAAAGCTTAAAGACGCGTAATCTTCAACAATTTACCAAAATCAGCCCTCTGCCCAAATCCTTTGAAAAAATTCAGGTAGCTTCCTTGCCCGTACCTGGCACTACCACCAACCCCACACTGCTCTATGCCACCCCTTTGCCCCCGACGTGAAGCTATCCATTTACTGACACCTCCATGCTTCTTTATGGAGAAAAACCTTAAAGATGCGTAAACCTCAACAATTCCCCAAAAATCAGCCCTCTGCCCAATCACTCTGAAATTGGGGTGGTAGCCTCCACCCATTAGGCACTACCACCCCACCCCACTCTTTTTGCCCAGATCCCACGCTATGCCCCCGATCTGCCCCAAAGACACTAAAACTTCAAAAATTCCCCAAAATCAGCCCTGTGCCCAATTCCCCTGCAATTGGTGTGGTAGCCTCCATGCATTAGGCACTACTACCCCACCCCACTATTTTGCCCCTGGGACCCGAAATTCGAGCAGACGTCAAATCAGACCTTTTTGCTTTGAAATCAATGGAGGCAAAAAGGCGGGGAATTCAAAGAGATGTCATCCCGAATCACCCGAATTTTTCGGGCACGAATCAGGGGTGATTCAGCTCAGGCACAAAAAATATCAGGGGGCATCAGGGGTGATTTGGCTCGGCCCTGAATCACCCGAAATTGCTCGTTTCAGGCACAGATCTATCTGTGCCCGAAATGTTTTGCACATCCCTAATTGCTTTTATAACCATGGGGTCATAGCTCTGTGGCAGAGGGTCTGCTTTGCATGCAGAAGGTCCCAAGTTCAGTCCCTGGAATCTCTAGGTAGAGCTGGGAAAGACTTTAAGGGAGGAGAGCTGGTCTTGTTGTAGCAAGTTTGAATTGTCGCCTTTGCTAAGCAGTGTTTGCATTTGAATGGGATACTACATGTGTGAGCACTGTAAGATCTTCCCCTTAGGGATGGGCTGCTCTGGGAAGAGCTTCTGCAGGCTTGCATGCAGAAGGTTCCAAGTTCCCTCCCTGGCATCTCCAAGATAGGGCTGAGGGAGACTTCTGCCTGTAATCTTATTGCAATAATTTTTATTCAATTTTTCCACAACATAAGACACACACACATACACACAACAAAAACAAACAAACAAACAAGCAAACAAAAAAGAGGACTTCCATCTCATCACTAGAGCGAGTATCAATTACAATACCAAGAACTTGCCTGTAGCTTAATCGTTCTCCCCCAGTTGAATCATACAAAAATCAACTCTAGGGCATTTTAAAAAACATTTTTGTTACCACTCAAAAGCCTGATACAAATCCATTTTATAATATGTTTTTAGGTAAATAAGAAGGGGGTCCCGTTCCCTTTTATATGCTTCAGGTTTATTTCTTAATAATGCCGTTAGCTTTGCCATTTCTGCAAGCTCTAGCACTTTAAATATCCAATCTTCTTTACTCGGATAATCGATATCTTTCCATTTGTATGCAAATGTCAATCTTGCTGCTGCTGTTAAATACATAAAAACGATCCAGTATTTCCTAGGCAATGAGTTATTATCGATGCCTAGCAATATTGTTTCTGGGCTCTTAGGGAAAGTCATTTTAAACACTTTCTTAAGCTCGTTGTATATCAAATCCCAATAACCTTTAGACTTATTACAAGTCCACCATAAATATATATAGAAACCCTCCTCTTTTTTACACTTCCAACATTTATTTGACATGTTCTTGTACATTAGAGCCAACTTCTTAGGAGTTAGATGCCATCTATACATCATCTTAAGATTATTTTCCTTTAAATTAGAACAGGCAGTATATTTCATGTCTTCTATCCATAGTTTTCCCCATTTCTCCAACTCTATATTATAACCAAAATCCTGAGCCCATTTAATCATTGAAGTTTTCACTACCTCCGTTCTTGTATCTTCCAATAATAACAAATCATACATCCTGGAGACTAGCTTGTCATCCTTGTCACACAACTGTTGTTCAAATTCTGACTTTGATTGATTAAAACCCCTTTTGCAATCTTGCTTGAATAAGGCATTAATCTGATGGTACTGAAACCATGAGATATTCCAATCCTGCATAAGATCTAGTTTTTAAAGTTCGTATTTTGCACCTTGAGGAACAAGAAGTTGTCAATACGTAGGCCATGCCTGTTGCATGTTTTTTCTGTTTTCTAGATACAACTTCCAACCTGCCTGCAATCTTGTGAAATCCACTGTCAGTTTGGTAGACACTACTGAGCTATATGGACAATGGTCTGACTCGGTATAAGGCAGCTTCCTATGTTCCTAACCACCAGGCTTCCCTACTCTAATGTGCTCTTCATCAGGCTTCCTTTGAAGATAACTTTGGAGCTTCAGCCAGTGCAATATGCTGCTGTGTGTGTCTCCAAACAGATGCAGTGACATTAATATAGACAGTAATATCAAATTGACACTGGCTGCCAGTATGCTTCCAGGTTCAATTTAAAGTGCTAGTGTTTTAAAGTCCATTATGTGGTCTACATATCTCAGGGACCACATATCTCAGGGACCACTCCATGTATCCACCCCACACCAGCTTCAGTCCCCTAAACAAACCCTGCTTCATGTACCTGTATGGAACAAAAACTGTTGTGGGTCAAAAGCAGGACATTTGCTTTCCTTGCTCAAAGCCTGTGGACCACTCTCCTTCTCTTTCCTTGTGGCGTGGATCAATCTCCTTGCCGACTTCTCAGAGGGGTAATAAAACAACACTCCCCTCTCCTCTCCTCTCCTCTCCTCTCCTCTCCTCCCTTCCCCTCCCCTCCCCTCCCTGGACTTGCAGTGACCACAGCTTCCCTGCCAGTGACTAGAGAGTGATCCTAGCGCCACCAAACACTCCCACTCATCCCATTCAACTCCCCCTAACCCATTTTACAGGCATTTACAGCTGCTCAGTGGTAGCTAAAACAGGGGGAAATGTTAGAGACCTGGCAAGCCAGCCCTTAAAGACCCAGTGAGGCTATTCTCACGACTTCCCAAAAGCTGGCTAAGGGAGCCCAGCCCACTTTGGGGAGGTCATGTGCTGTAATGGGAGCAGCGTGGCTCCCGGCAGAAAATCTTCCAAAACACCCCACCCCTTAAACAAGGTTCGCAGAGAAGGGCTCTGCTAAAGCCATTCTTCTGATCGTGAGTCACCACGGCGCAGCTCTGCACTGTGGTTACTCACAAGTAGACCCCTGACCAGGAGGCTGCAGCAAGCCTGCCGGCCTCAGGGGTCTCCACAGAATGTCCCGCACACTCGCATGGAGCATCCTGGGACTTCTGGGGACCAGGTGGCCCCCGATCCCTGCTACCCCTACTGGCTCCGTGATGGAGCCAGTAATCATGTGGGTGGCTGGAGCTCCCTGCCCGTTTGCGGACACAGCGGACTAAGCTTGCTCTCCCCGCAGAGCCTGGTTAGGCGCTATACATGGATTGTGTGTAGAGCCTCGGTGTCTTCATTCACATAGACTTCTGGGGGCTGGAGTGAGAGTAGAGAAGGACCATCACATCATTATCTAACCCCTCTGAGGCCCCAACTTTACATAATATATTTAGTGTAAGCTGCTTTGAGTTATACCCAGATAGACTAACTTTTTACAATAAATATATTAGAAGGAAGAGTTAGCAAACTGGTCACAGAGAAGAGCAGCCTAAACAGCAACCAGAGCAACATTTATATTGTTTGAACCTGCTCCTGTCATTGGTTAAAACATCCCCCCATATCAGATTCACTGTCCACAGCTTCAGCTGTGATCGTGGAAGATGTTCAAAAAGCCTATGATACCTCCCACAGTCAGGGGGTCCTTTGCAATTTAGATGCCTTACTTGGAAATTGCTTCAGGTGCAGCTCCAGTCTGATTCTTCCTTCCATGTTAGTATTTAAGAGAACGTCTTCTTCACCATGAGCCCCACCACCTGTTAAGATCATCTGGAGAGGTTGCTGCCAACCTGTTTGGTGGCTACTCGGGAACGAGCCTTCTCCGTTGCTGCCCCTGACTTTGGAATGTGCTCCCTGTTGTAATAAGAGCCTCTCCATTTCTGGCAACTTTTAAAAAGGCACTGAAAAACACATTTATTCACCCAGGCTTTTAACGAGATTAGAAGGTTTTAAATCTGGTTTTAAATGATTTTAACATTAATGATTTTAATGTTTAAAATGATTTTAATTGTTTAATTGGTTTAGTTTTGATTTTAATTGTTTTTATTTTTGATATAAACCACCCTGAGCCATTTTAAATGTTGGAATGCCTGGGTAGCTGGACATTTCTGCAGATTTCATAGCTAGGTAACACGTCTGTAGGAAGAACCCAACTGCCAGGGCATGGTATGACTAAGTGGTCGGCTCCTGTCACTTCCTTTTTCAATTCTTCATTGTTGGCTATTTCAGGTGGGGCACAGAGCACTAGAAACAGGTTCCAAAAGCATAGCACTGCTATTTGTGGTCCCCAGTGATTCATTTTCCTTCAGTATGCAGGACTAAATCAGAACAGCACCATTGCCACTTAAATGTTGGGAAAGGTGGTGACAGCATTAACACAAAAATAAAGCATTTGGGGGAAACTGAGTCACATTCAAGATATTTAAATATGGGAGTGCTGGAGGGTATGTGTGTCTTTTTACCTCGTGTATCAAGATGAATGGTGTGGTGAAAACCTTACCTTTAATATGGACTACGGGAAGTCAGGGACAGCCAATTCACAAGGTGCTCCACCCACTCCTCCTACAAATGTGAACCCTGTTCCGAAAGCACCCATAATTACCCTTTTTAATTCAGATGTAGTATGTCTTTCCAGATCAACTCTGCTAACCATGAAAGCAGAACCCATTTATCTACATAACCCCATGCTTTTGCAGCCTTCAGTAGTAAAAGCTGTAAGGCAGACTGATTTTTCTGCCTTAATGGAAGAAGATTACTTTTCTTAACCTTCCTGTCCCTCATTCACACCTCCCCACAAGCATTTTATTCTATTATTTAAAACATTGCAGATGAACATTATTCTCAGCAAAAGAGAATTAACAATTTGGGGATAATGCTGTATTACTTTTTGCCAGTGGAGCAGACTGAATACATTTTTAGGTCCTGCATGTTTATAACCTCCTTCTCACTCATTATTTTCCAGAGGTGACCTCGCTCTAATACCTTCAGCGCCTGACATAATAGGAGTGAAAGCCTTCGCCACTAAACTATGCCTCCTCTGAAACAAATGTGAGGTAACATTAACATTCCTTCCTCAAAGTACCTGCTAATTTGCTTGCAGTGAGGACAGAAAGCTTTTCATTACATATCACAAACTTCATTTCTGTGAGATGAGTCACCAGGCCTTCTGAAAAGTCAAATGACTACCTAATCTCTAATGCTGCCTTTAGCAATAACATCAATCCTCCCTAGTTCTACTCATCTTTTATCAACGATGCAGGCATTTGGTTTCTTTCTTTCTTTTTTTTTTAAGTTTAAAAAAAAATCTATGCTGTTACAAAATGATGTTGTTCCTAGGTCAAAACAGCATCAATCTATGCCTTTCTTTTCAGATTTTAAATAATATACCTTCAGAGGAGAAAGCCGCAAAAGCATGTCATTATGATATTAGATTCGGAATGAAACTAAAGTAAGTAAATCAAGCAAATTTGAATTGTTTACAGCACATTAACTTAATAAATGTTTGTATGAGTCCATGTGTGAGAGCCAATATATGTGTCATAACTATACATCTCCAAACCAGAATAAGATAGCTCTCTATACATGGAAAGTCTGGAGACACGGGTACAAGACATGTGTTGTACATGACCCCTTAGCTAAGCAGGGTCTACCTTGGTTGCATATGAATGGGAGATTTGATGTGTGAGCTCTGTAAGATATTCCCCTCAGGGGATGGAGCCACTCTGGGAAAAGCAGAAGGTTCCAAGTTCCCTCCCTGCCAGCATCTCCAAGATAGGGCTGAGAGAGATTGCTGCCTGTAGCCTTGGAGAAGCTGCTGCCAGTCTGTGAAGACAATACTTAGAAAGATAGACAAATGGTCTGACACAGTATATGGCAGCTTCCTATGTTCCTATGAGTGATCAATGTGCAATTATATGTTGATTTCTCTTTATTATATTTCTTCGTATGGCCCAAAATGCACAATTTGGCAATTGTGTGTGAAAGAGGGAGGGAGAAGGAATGAATATTCTCCAGTTTCTATCATTTGGCTATGTTTAGCTTCTCATATGCTGCACTCTTCTCTCCAGCTGATCCAGGAACAGCAGAGGTATCACATTCCAGAGCTGACCGGAGTCATGGATTTATTTTCCCCCAACACTTATCCACAAAGGTCACCAGAAATGAAATTACTGAAAAGTGTGAAGGAAAAGGAGGAAACTCCCTCTTCTCCCTAACAACCTCATAACATATAATACCAATCTCTTCAGGGCCCCGTCCATTATTAGGACTCCCATTTGGGCCCAAAGAGATCTGTTTCTGGGCCTTTTCATGGGGTACCTATGTTAATGGAACTGCCCTGGGGTGACTGGTAAACACCCCAAAAATTACATTCAGGCTTTGTGTGGGGAATTTAGCTCTGGGTAGGACAGTTTCATGTCAGATTACATTTACACAAATTTGCAACTGGACTGAGGCAAGGTCTGAAGTTTAAAAAATAAATAAAAAGAGGGGCTTACTGAAGGGAGGGGTATAGCAGAAAGAAAATGTGTGGTTAAAGAAATCCATTTATTTGTTTGTTTGTTTGTTATTAAAACTTTTATACCGCCCTTCCAAAAGGCTCAGGGCAGTTTACATTAAAACACCATTAAAATCAGTTAATAATTAAAACAAAAATTATAAAGCATAAAACAACGATTAACAATTAAAAACATCGTAAAACAGCAATTAAATAATCAGAACAATTTAAAAACAAGTTTTAAAAAGCTGAGAAAGCCTGGTTGAAGAGATGTGTTTTTAGGTGTTTTCTAAAAATTGCTAGAGATGGGGAGGCTCGTATCCAAGCAGGGAGCTCATTCCACAATCTTGGGGCAGCAGCCGAGAAGGCCCATCTCTGTGTAGCCACCAAACGAGTTGGCGGCAACTGGAGACGGACCTCTTCAAGTGACCTTAATGGGTGGTGGGGCTCATAACGAAGAAGACGCTCTCTTAAATACCCAGAGCATGAGCTGTTTAGGGCTTTATAAGTTATAACTAGCGCTTTGTATTTTGCCCGGAGACCTATTGGCAGCCAGTGTAGCTCCATCAACAAAGGAGTAATGTGGTCTCTCCGAGATGACCCAGAGACCAACCTGGCTGCCACATTCTGAACCAACTGAAGTTTCTGGACTACGTACAAAGGCAGCCCCACATAGAGCGCATTACAGAAGTCAAGTCTGGAGGTTACCAACAAATGTTTTGAGGTCATTGATCTCAAGAAACGGGCGCAGCTGGCATATCAGCTGAAGCTGACAGAAAGCACCCCTGGCCACCGCCTCCACCTGAGAAACCAAGGAGAGACGGTGATCCAGAAGTACTCCCAGATTGCGAACCTGTTCCTTTTGGGGAAATGTGACCCCGTCTAGAACAGGTAGATCAAAATAATCTCTAGAGTTCTGACACCGCACAATAAGTACCTCCATCTTATCTGGATTCAGCTTCAGCTTATTCTCCCTTATCCAGCCCATTACTGCTTTCAAACAGGCATTTAGGGAGGATATGCCAACTCCTGAAGAAGTTGACATAGAGAAGTAGATCTGGGTGTCATCAGCATACTGGTAACACCCAGCTCCAAATCCCCTGATGATCTCTCCCAGCAGTTTCATGTAGATGTTAAAAAGCATTAGAGAAAGTACAGAGCCTTGAGGGACACCGTACTTAAGCTCAGATTTTGAGGAGCAACAATCTCCAATTGACACCATCTGGAATCTGTCCAAGAGTTAGGAGCGGAACCACTGTAAAACAGTGCCTCCCACCCCCAACACCCTCAGACGTTCCAGAAGGATACTATGGTCAATAGTATCGAAAGCAGCCAAGAGATCCAAGAGGACCAACAGAGTCACACTTCTGTCAATTGCCAATTGGAGATCATCCATCAGGCCGACCAAGGCAGTCTCCACCCCATAGCCCACCCGAAAACCAGTTTGAAATGGGTCTAGATAATGGGTCTAGATAATTTAAGGTACGTTCAACTGAAAAGAGGCATTTTAGCTTAAAGTCCTAATTGCATAAATACACAGATGGGCTAGAGAAAGAGGAGGTGGCTGGGTTTAAGAAAAGGAGCAGAGATAGAGATTTTTCTAGAGAGGGGCAAACGTTCATAATACCTAAGCTTCTACTGGTGCAGAAAACTCAGGGCTCCATGAACAACTGAGGGACATCATTCCTCAGGGGTAGCTTGGTCAGAAGCAGGGGTGAGAAGACCGGAGGTGTTAGATGATATAAGTGAATCCACGAGGATGCGTCCTCCATGGAGCCAGCTTCCTATGTTGGTGAGGAAGATTGGGCAGATCGGGTTCGGCCAGATAACTGATGTGGAAATTGGCATGATGTGGAAATTGGCATGAGACAGCTTGGTATGATGGGAGCAGCAGATCACCCAAGTTGCTGCAAATTCCAAAGTGTGTGGGGGTCACAAAGGAGCACACTGGATCATGGAACTGGGATTTAATATACCAAATAACATGTCCGGGGGCAACATTCCAATCAGCCTTTTTTTCTTGACTAGAGCAGTTCCGGGGAATCTCAAAATATCCCATTTGTGTCTGCTGTGCTGCAATACAACACAATGAGTGAATAGGATGATGCAAATTGAGTGGCTGAATGTGCAAACATAGGAATTTTCTTCTGGTTGGAAACACCTAGTAAACTAATCAACAATTTAATGGGTACATTTCTGGGTTCCGATTGCTCAATCCAGCTTCTTTTGATAAGGAGGAAATGCGCATTCTTGGAGCCTTATCTGACTTTCCTGCTGAGATAATTGGCTTTTAGTGCATTTGAGGCTCCTGTGGAGGGGAGGTAAACCAGAGGATCAATCCTGCAGAGAGATCTTGAACAGAGAGTTAACTGTTGCAAGTTAACTTCGGGAGTCTACTCAGATAGAAGGCGCGATGGGGAAGGCGTGATGGGAAAGGCGCGAGGTGAGCTCCCTTTCAATTTTAGCTCTTTTGCAGCTTTTATTATTATTTTATTTATTATTTATCAAATTTGTATACCGCCCCAAACTTTCATCTCTGGGTGGTAGGTTTTAGATTTTAAATCTAAGGATAACTGTTGCACTGCCTTCTGAGTGACTGTTCCCCAATATGGAGGACTCACAAATGGAGGACTCACAAATGGAGGACTTATGCTGCTGTGGCTCCTGAGCATGTCAAAAGTGAGACCCATTCACCTGCAGTCTCAGACACAAGCCGAGAGGCTACTGGGAGCCTGCAGAAAAAGCAGTGCTAGAAACACCTATTTATTCCACCATTTGTTTCTCCCTTTTTAAAAAAGAAAAGAGAAAACACTTAAATTACCTGACTGATACCTTTGGCTATGGCAGGAGCTTTGAAGTGCAGTCACCACCTGTTAGACACCATTAAAAACTATAATGAATATTGTCATCCAGGGCAGTGTAGAGAAAAAACATCCACATTAGCAGCCATTTCTGTTCATGGTGGTGGCCCTTTTTAAAAATTTCACACTGTCCTGGACAGTGGGGAGTTCTGGCCCAGTTATGCATTTAAAAAATTGGAAGTGGCTGTACTCCAGCACTCCTGCTAACAACACCACAGGTTATGGGGCAACAGTTTAAGCAATTTATCTTTTAAATTTATTTTTTAAAAGAAGGGAATGAACACATATGAATAGGAGGCCTGAAAATGGACCTCCATTTGAACATGTGCATTTTATTCATTTCCCAGCTTAGAACAAATGAATGTACCGTAGTTGACTTTTTAGCCTACTTTCCTTAAGGAAAGTATGCTTATGAGATCACCTGGCATTCATTCATTCTCTCTCTCCTTCACACCTGGACCAATATAAACCAAAATGGGTACAGTTGTAGGGACACATGAGGACACCACAACAGTGTTGTTTGTGATGATGTCATCCACCTCAATTCAAGATGGCAGATGCATGAACATTTGAGGCACAAGTGGGCTAACTTCCAAACCACCTAACCAATTAGAATCAAATTTGCTACAGCTGTAAGGACACAGGGATGGCTCAAGGGTGTAGTTTGTAATAATGTCATCCACCCCATTTCAAGATGGTGGATGTGTGAATGGCCGAGGTGCAAGTGGGCTAACTTGTGAACGGCCCAACCCAAATATGGTACAGTTGTAGTGAGTGACACATAGGGATACCTCAACGGCACAGTTTGTGATGATGTCATCCACCTCAATTCAAGATGGCAGATGCATGAACATTTGAGGCACAAGTGGGCTAACTTCCAAACCACCTAACCAATTAGAATCAAATTTGCTACAGCTGTAAGGACACAGGGATGGCTCAAGGGTGTAGTTTGTAATAATGTCATCCACCCCATTTCAAGATGGTGGATGTGTGAATGGCCGAGGTGCAAGTGGGCTAACTTGTGAACGGCCCAACCCAAATATGGTACAGTTGTAGTGAGTGACACATAGGGATACCTCAACGGCACAGTTTGTGATGATGTCTTCCACCTCAATTCAAGATGGCGGATGTGTGAATGTTTAAAGCTGAAGTGGGCTAACTTGTGAGGATGGTAATTATCAATTAAGATAATAGTGAAAGGAAAGTAGGCAGATTAATTATTACCAGCAAAACCTGTTTATTTTCAGTTAGAAGCCAAATGTGCACTCCTTAAAAAAGAAAGAGAGAGAGAGAGAGACCTAATAATAGAACTGAGCTGAAACTATCCATTTGTGTTTGGTTTCATCATTGTCAAAAACAACCCTTTTTCATTTTGTTTTTAAAAACCCATTGCAATTACAGAACTGGAGCCTTTAGAAAAACCCTTTGGGATTTACTGTACAATTTTAAGAGGTGCTGTATGTCAGATCTGGATGAAAAGTTTCCATTTTTGCATACTATGTGCATCTGTTTGACAAAAATCTCACACCTGTTTAATATGCCAATTTTTACACAAATATAGAAACTCATGAAAATTGAACTCAATCCTATCCAAAAGCTTGTTCAGTTCTCTGGGGGGCTTTCTGTTAAAAATCCCTCAGAAGGTCTTCACATCCTTCTTTCCCCATTACAGGCACCCACTGTGACTTAGTTTTTTTTAATCATATATTACTCATTTTTTTAATGCATGGAGTTACTTGACAGATAAGGGTAGCAGTAGAACAGTGGGACCCTCTTTTTCTTGATCCAAAATTCATTGAAGGCATCTGAAGAGTGACTTGAATGTATTAACAAACTGGACATCAGAATTTAATTAAAACTACTTAGAGCTGGTGTAGAGATTGATATGTACAAATGTTTGCAAAGGGTACATACAATGAGCAATTGCCCTGTTCAACACATCTGACTATATCCTACAGTTTTGTTCATATATAGTACACAGTTTGATGGTAGTGATGAGGTTAAATGCTAGAATTTGGAAACTTTGAAACTATACAAAGGCCTCAGTCTTCCCATTGAAATCAATGGACAGGTTAGTCACAGTTAACTTAAATTCCTTTAATTTCAGTGGCTGACATCCTTTTGTCTCCCCCCCCCCCTCATTAAGAGGCAAGAAATAAATATCAAAAGAAGTATTTATTCTATGTAGCCAACATTGCATTTCTAGAGTAGTTGCATTCTTGTTGTTCATCAGGTAATCAAATTTAGCAGAATGATTTTGGGGGGCAGATACTACTTGAGAAAGCTGGTGGGTAAAGGTTTGTGTTGAAAATTCATAAATGCTATCCCTACTGCTTTACTATTGGAGCCTGAGTCATATGGGTACATTCCTATGGATCACACTAACATTTATTTATTTGCAGAGATCATTATAATTCCTGATGCAGCCAAATAATTACAGAATTACCTGGCACTAAAAATGTGACCCCTAAGCATACAGCTTAGAAATGAAATTTCTGGATAATTTAGCACAGTTGTGATTTTTCTATATCCTGGACTGCTGCTGTTTCCAAATGACTTGATTATTGTTTAGATTCATATATGGATTTATATTTTGGCAGCTTATTAGAAATCATGGGCTGCACACAAAGCCTTCTACTCCGTCATATTTAGCAATGATAATTCAAAAATTCTTTGCCATGTGCTACACTTTATATATTGCTTGCATTTTTGCTTTTAAAGTTTGTATGTGGGTCTCCAAAGTGATTTTTATCTTTTTCTGATTGCATATTTTAGGGGATATTTCATTTTAGGCAGAATTTGCTTCATTTGTGCTTTATCTGAAGTGGTGCAACCTGTGTTGTCACATGTTAAGCTTCATCCTCTTTGAGGTACATGGGGAGGGATCATGCAGCTCCGCAATCCTTCAGATGTATTTCCCCCCCTAAAAACATGAAGCACAGGGATTTAGCAGCAAAGCTCGCTTGGTCCTACCATGTTGGCATTCGGAATTGCCTCTGGTCCAGCACAGAACTAGAACTGAAAGTTATATTGCCAGCCATGAATTATTATTTTATTACCAAGAATATTTATATGCTGCTTTTCGGGGTGGGTGGGATGGGGAGACCATAAAGCAGTTTACATAGCAAAAAATAATGAGAAAATGATTTTTTATTCCACAGGGCCTAACAATCTAAAAAGACGCACAAGGGAGACACCAGCAATAGCTACTGGAGTGATGCGATGCTGGTTGAATAGGAATAGTTGCTAAATGTAAGAGAAACTCCCACTTTGCCCTCTTACTAGCAGGGGTTGATCCAATGTAGTAGTCCAATCCCTTGTCCATGGCAGGATGATATATATTTTAGTCAATGATAGGCACCATACACTCCCAGGACATATCCTGTTCACAAAATTTAGCCCTTCCTCAATCAAACGCTTTGTTCCAGAATGACCAGTTGGTGAAAGAATCATTATATAGTAGCTGTGCAAATGGTGGGAAAGGCTTTAGAAGGCCTTTCAACCTAGCACAGTTACTACTACTAGTAAGTAAGTCCCATTGATTTGAATGGAACAGCTTCTGAGTAAATGTGCTTAGGATTGTGTGCACACTTTCCCATTTTCCAAAGGAAAACACTGTACCTGATGTCCCTACATTCCATCGCTGTGGGCAGGTGGTTTTACTGTCAGTGTCATGGGCATGCTGGAAGACTCTGAGGAGGAGTTGGAGGTGGAGACAGAGCAGACAGCAGAGGAGGGTGGGCAAGGACCAGAAGTTGCAAAGGAGAGTGTGTCCGACACACAGGGAGTCGAAGATGAGTTAGAGCCGGGTGAGGCAGCTCTTGTGGAGGAGGCGTGACCGGTCTCAGCTGTGGAGAGGCGCTGATCCAAGAGACAGCAAAAGTTAAGGAGCCGCATGCATAGAACAACAGGCAAAGCTGCTGACTCAGCAACTCTCAATTAACAGCACCGGGGCTCAGCCTATTTAAGATGCCTGTAACATAGCTACCCTGCTGATAGCAACAACAGTTTCCTGTGAGCTAATCGGCTGTGTTCGTGTATTACCTTGACCGTGTTTGGACCCTGGACTGTGTTGACCTTGCCCGTGGATTTTGCTTTGGACTCTGTTGGATTTATTGGATTGACTCAGACTGGACCTGGTTTGGAGAATTTATCCGTTAGATTTTGCTGTTTTGTGTCTGTCTCTGTTATGCTCCATCTGGCTATCCTGACAGATTTACGACAGCCAGATTTCCTGCTATCATGATGGCACTACACATAGGAACATAGGAAGCTGCCATAAACTGAGTCAGACCATTGATCTGTCTAGGTCAGTGTTGTCTACACAGACTGGCAGCAGTTTCTCCAAGGTTACAGGCAGGCGTCTCTCTCAACCCTGTCTTGGAGATGCCATGGAAGAAACATGGAACCTTCTGCATTCAAGCATGCAGATGCTCTTCCCAAAGTGGCCCCATCTCCTAAGGGGAATATCTTACAGTGCTCACATGTAGTCAACCTCTCAGCTTGACTTCTGCAATGTGTTCTATGTGGGGCTGCCTTTGTATGTGGTTCTTAAACTTCAGTTGGACCAAATTTGGAGGCTAGATTGATCTCTGGGGTTACTCAGAGAGATTAAATTATGCCTGTTTTAAAGCAATTGCATTGGCTATCAATAGGTTTCCAGGCAAAATATAAAGTGCTGGTAATTACCTTTAAAGACCTAAACGGCTTAGGGCTGAGTTACCTGGGAGAGCGCTTTCTTCTGCATGATCCCCACTGCACATTAAGGTCATTGAGAGAGGTTCATCTCTGGATGCTGCCAGCTCATCTGGTGGAGATTCAGGAGTGGGCCTTCTCTTAGTTGCTCCTGGGCTCTAGAATGCACTCCCATTCATGACTCAATTCATTCATGACTCAACATCTTTGCCCTCTTTTAAAAGAGCCCTTAAGACACATCTTTTTAGCCTGGCTTTTAGTAATCTGTGAATGTTTTAAATTGTTATCTTAACAGTTGTTTTATTTTACCTTTATTGTATTTACTTTTGTGAACTGCCTAGAGCATTTGGATTCAAGCTGTATATTGATTAATCAATCAACCAACCAACCAATTAATTAATTAATTGATTGATTAATGTCTCCCATTCAAATGAAAATCAGGGTGGATCCTGCTTAGCAAAGGGGACAATTCATGCTTGCTACAATAAGACCAGCTCCAGCTTTGATTGACTGAATGATTGATTGATTGATTGATTGATTGATTTATATTAAAACATTTTTATACCGCCCAAAACATACGTCTCTGGGCGGTTTACAACAAAATGCTATTGCTGCCAGTGCTGGTGCATTTTCCCACTAAAAAAACAGGAAATATGCATACCACAGCAGGCTGTGTGAACCTTCTGAGTAGTATTCTTCTTAGGTGAATGGGGTTGAAAAATGAGGAGTAGCAAAAACAGATCCACACCCTGATTGTTAAATCTACTTCCACTTCACTATTTCTATCATGGGACAGACATTGGGGAAGCGTACTCAGGGATTTCTCTATCAGTACACCACATCGGGGCACAGTGCCTGCATGTCATCCACTGCTTAGCCACTAGAACACAAGTAAGATTGAGGGGTCAGGCTTCCAAGACCCCACTGTCCTGTCTACTCTCTGGACTGGTTTTGTAAGCCATTCAGTTGGGCTACATGAAATAGAGGGTAGAATTAGGGAGCTGGATAACAAGGTCTAGTGAAAAACTAATTGGCAATCAACCAAAATAATATGTGTGGCCGGGGGGGGGGGTTGGCGGCGGCGCAGGTTAGCAGGATAGGATGAAGGGGGCTTGGGGGGGGAGAGAAAGATATCCCAGGGTTCAACTGAGCAGGCAGCTCCCTAAGAGGCCATTGGTTTCTATGCTTCTCACAGAGAGTCTACTGTTGTAGCCAATTACTGTCTCATGCAGTGGTGCATTTAAAAGTAGGGGTGAAGTAGGCACTTGCCTAGGGTGCAGAATTTGAGGAGTGGCCCAGTTTGGTTTGTATTAGAATAGCCTGTTAGAACCAGTTTGGTCCCAGTTCGAGGGCGGGGTGTGTATGTGTTCAATTTTTAGCTTAAAAAAAATTCTGCCTGGTGAGGGCAGCAGTGGCCTTTGGGGGTGCTGTGGTGGCAAGGGGTGGCATCTCCACCTCCCCCTGCCGGACTCCCCCTGGTCTCCCATGGGCCAGCCCGTTTCGAGGCCATTTCAGCTTTCTGTGAGCATGTGGCAGCCATTTTCAAGGCCACCACACATGTGCGTAGCCTATTTATGTGACCACAACTTGTAGTTTGAGTGCAAACCGGTTCTAATTAGAACCAGTTTGCACATCTCTGATAAGCTTTTCTAATGATGATCAGCCTTGTTCAGTCTCTTCCTTCCTCAAACCTTTTTGTGGAGTCAGTGGGCTGCTACATACACTGCTTTACTGGCTTGTGCAATTAGAAAGGGAACCCGGAACACACCAGGGTGTGCTTCCTTGGGCAACGCTACACCACCAACACATAGTGATGACAGGAACACGCCCTGCTGTTGGAGCTGCAGGGCACAGCTCTGGCAAGTCCACTAGGCAGCCCTAGGATGCCAGTTCTTGGCAGGGGACGGGCACATAAACAGTGCCAGAATATAGCACTGCCAATTATTCTTTCTCTCCCTCTTGCATTGCAAGGAGAGAAGGTACTGCACAGTGGTGCAACCAAGTACTGAAGTACTGCACCCTGAAGTACTGCACAGTGGTGTAAGAATGTAATTTGCAATACTGAACCCTGCTCCCCAAAGGGCCTTCACATTCTGCACCCCAAAATACACAGTCTTCTGTGCTCATTGCATTTTGGCCCCCAATAACCAGCTAATCATATAACCTGCACTCCCTCCCCTGAATGTGAATTACCTGCCTCAGCATTCATTTCCAAAAAGAAATGGTCTAAGACTGGATTTCCAAATCAACAGAAGCATCCTTTCATCTCTGAATTGTTAGAGTCCCGCCACCCCCATAATAAACTAGGAACTTTCTCTGACTCTATCCTTCTCAAACCAGCGCAGGCTAGTCATTCACTCGTCATCCATGTGGGCTGGTCATTCGACCCCACGAAAGAGCAGCCTATGTGGCTCAAGCTAAAGCTGGGCCCCACACTTCTTGGCTGCGGGCTAGGGGACACCAAAGTCAAACTTTGCCTATGATGCCAAAAACTCTAGTGCTGGCCGCAGCAGAGTGCTGCGCTGTATGTCAGCCACTGGCTTTAACTGGCATTTCTGCCTTTTTTATTGCAGTTTTATTTTTGCTTTCTTTATTTTCTCTTTTAATATTGTGTTCTTATTTTTAATGTTTTCTTTCAAACTCTAAACCACTTTGAGTAAATGTACATTTAAAAAAAACAACAGTCTGTACAAATAAATAAATCTCTTCCATGCATGGCTAACATGTGTAGCATTGGGAACAGCCTCATAGGTGGTTAGAGTGATCAAGTTACTAGGGCTTCCACAGAGTAGTAGCTAATGCTACGTTAGCCCTCTGTTCTATTATTCTGCTTTTGACATTGCTGCTGAGAGGACATAGGAGATCAGCTGGTTACCCAGTGTAAGCTTCATTATAGCAGCAGCCATTTTAACAAGATTGTGGGATAAAGCTGCCCGCCTATGATTTCATAAGCATCTTTGCAATATAACTTGACCATATTAATGGGAGGTTTTATCTCTCAGGTGGGAGTGCTTACTGATGAATTTGTAACAATTTGAAACAGCAGATGCAAAGAGTGTATAAGGTACTCAACACTTCATGCATAAGTGACATCTGTTATACTGGCACCTGCTGAATAATGGCCCTAGCGTACTGTGCATCATGCACACCTAGCGTAGTGTGCATCATGCATCATGCACACTACAAGCGTTTAACTTCTTTAGTTTCATGAGGAAATGTTGATTATGCCTAATAAGATTGGCGAGCTGGTCTTGTGGTAGCAAGCATGACTTGTCCCCTTATCTAAGCAAGGTCCACTCTGGTTGCATACGAATGGGAGATGATGTGTGAGTACTGTAAGATATTCCACTTAGGGGGATGGAGCCGCCCTGGAAAGATCAGAAGGTTCCAAGTCCCCTTCCTGGTATCTCCAAGATAGGGCTTCTTGCCTGCAACCTTGGAGAAGCCTCTGCCAATCTGTGTAGACAATACTGAGCTAGATGGACCTATGGTCTGACTCAGTATATGGCAGCTTCCTATGTTCCTGAGTAGATTATTGCTTATCACTAAACAGACATTAAGACTATGGGTAGGAAAATGTGTCTTCCTGTGAGGATTAGCATATAAATGTCCCTGCATTAGTCCCAGACTCTAACAGCCAATGTCTTGCTGCTAGTTTCTATTTTTAAGTAAATACTTTGATTATTGTATAGATAGGCTTTGATTTCAGGACTGCAGTAATTTTGTTGCCAGTCAACTCCGTTAAGATTCTTTTGTTTCTCAATTATCCCCTTTTTCATTGAGCGTCATTATCACTCATCAGCTCTTGTCCAAATATCACGTTGTCCATCTTTCTGGGCAAGTCCTATAATTACTCAATAACTGCAGTATTGATTGTACTACTTGCTGGCATGCCAAGTTGCTGAGAACTGTGGCAGACTGACTGGTCTTTAATGTACTTCCAAGATAGAAGTCGCTCAAAGTAAATTTAAAGTTTTCTCGCCTTGTTTGATGCCAAGCAACTCTGGAGTTGCTATGCTACGACTGTATTCTTTAAGCAGATTTGAACTCACAATGCGAGTTGCAAGCCTCAAGCTTTGTAAAGCTTTGGTGGAAGCCTGCCGAGCTGATTGTGAGAGAAGGCATATCAGAGGTTGCACAGGCCTTTTAATAATGTACATTCAGTGTATTACCAAGATGTCATATTGTGAAACATCAGAATCCCATGAAGAGAGGTCCCAGAGTAAAACATCACACAGCTGTGGTCAGTGTGCTGGCGATGCTCTCAGCATCTCCTTTGTGAAGCTGTTTTATCTTTTGCCTTCTGTCTCCCCAAAGTTTTTCTTCTTTAGCAATGCTTCCCACGGCAAGCAAACAACACAAATCTCATTATTAAAAAAATAGTACTCAATCTATTCAGCACACATGTAGTTGGACATGGAACTCGCTTTTGAAAAGTCTCATTTAAGCCTCTACATGGTTGCCAAGTATTCCTAAGTAAGCAAAAAGACCCCCTCCACAGAAGCGCCTGGGGAAGTTGGCACATAAAGTAATTTTGTTGTTAAGTGGAAAGCAGGAATTCATCTCCCCATGCTGTCTGCGAAACTGTTCAAATACTGTTGACAAACTCTGGAGAGAGAGCAGCTCTAATACCTGTCCTTTGCTATTTATAAAGCATCCTTGCTCACTGGATTTGTTTCTGATTTTGGTCTCTTTCTCTCTGAATGGGCTGTTGAGTGACAGCCATTGGCAGCTGTACAATGCAGGATTTGCGTGCAAAATCAATTGGGGAGGCTGGAACCACACAGTGTGGGACCTACCTGAAAATATCTCCCCCCCACCCCTAAACTTGTTGGCTGCTGCTGTATTGTTTGGGTGTGATGGACAAGCTGAGTGATTCCGCTCTGTGTGTCTGCACAAAGAAACCTCCAGCAGCCATTGCTCTGAAGATCTCCAAATGTCAGCTTGGCTCAATTTCAGATCCTCTGGTCCCCCAATTAGAAGGTGGCTTTCAGAATGTGTTGAGTGCAGCTGGTTCTAGGAATTAAGAAGACACTGACTGGGTTTTTAAAAAACAACCAGGAGCAGTGTAGTTATCATGAGAAAAACTGATTCAGTATTTGAATGAGCAGGAAGCAGGTGGGCAAATAAGCACTCTGCCAGATAGCCACATCCAAAAACAGGCGGTGATTTCTTCCCTCATAATATCTATTTATATATTTTAAAATCGTATACTGCTCCTTTTCATCTGGTGTTTCCTTCTTGTAAAGTTTCCTTGTTGCTTCTTTTGGTTTTATTTCTTTTCATTTGTTTATTTTTACTTTGTAAACCACCCTGGTTTACATTATTAATTAGTAATAGTGAAGGGCAACATACAGCATCTTTAGACCTGCTTACAAAATGCAAATGGGAAACACCACAATCAATAAATAATCTCCAGAATAAAAAAAAGTCATAAAAACAACACTTGGCAGAAATTAATTTATAAAATAAAAATACAGTACAAGAGACTGTTACCCTTAAAAGGCCAGGCAAGTATGTCCTGGCACCTAAAGGACAGAAATGGTGGCACCAGATGAGTCTCCCCAAAGAGAGAAATTCAGTGTCAGAGTACCACCATAGGCAAGGGGTCATCCCATGAAACTGGCTGCCTGGAAATGCAGGACCAACGAAAGGAAGTACTTCTTCACACAGTGAGACTGTTCTCACAAGCATCCAAGACCGGGCTAAGGCAGCTAAGCCCAGGCTTGACTGCTCATGGGAGCCCATAGGAGCCAACCGGATCCCAGTGGGACCTTGGTGACAAACCCACCTTTTGAACAGGGTTAAGGGAGGGAGTGCCCTCTTAACCACGTTTCCCTGACCGTGTGCAGTGCCGGCTGCTTTTAGCAGCTCATGAGATTATGATAAAGGACCCAATGTATAATTAATCTATGGAATTCTCTGCCATGGTTTGTGGTGATGGCTACCAGCTTGAATGGTTCTAAAAGGAGCTACCTCCAGGCTCAGAGACAGGATGCCTCTGAATACCAGCTGCAGAGGGGCAACAGCAGATGAGAAGACATGCCCTCACCTTTTGCCTGTGGGCTTCCCAGGACCATCTGCTGGACCACTGTGGGAAACAGGAAGCTGAACTAGATAAGCCTTGGGCCTGATCCAGCAGGTATATTCTTATGTTCTTAAAAGGTCATCTTTCCTAACCTGAGAAGGTTGGTTTATCTGGTGTAGGGTCACAGAAAACATTCTAATTGTCTGGAAGTTCCTATGGGTAGGAGCAGCATCAAGGCTCATCCAGGCCAGGCATAGGTCAGGGGTCCCACACCCATTAGATCCGCCCTGGCCGTGCCAATCTCTCAACCCCACAGTTTGGTGACAGTGGTGCCACAAGTCAGCCAAGAGATTCACTCCACCACTGCACCTGCCTACAAATGGGAGACCCCTGCATCATCATGACTCTAAGGGGTCACTCCCATTGGTTGGTCAGAAGTGCAGGAGAAGGAGGAGTGGCTGTGCAAGTCTTTTGGAGGCCTTCTTCTACCCTTCCCATTGGTCAATGGGTTTCCTCCCAAAGGCCCCTGTGTCTTGGTAAACAGGTGGGATGTGGCAGCAACTCCTTTTCTTCCTAATCCCCAAGTATGGAAGAGAGCTGCCACCACTGAAAATTCAACTGCATTTGCTAATGCTTCCATCTAAAAACTTTGGCACCATGTGGGGTCCAGTACAGGGCATATTCTCTCTCTCTCTCTCTCTCTCTCTCTCTCTCTCTCTCTCTCTCACACACACACTCTCTCTCTCTCTCTCTCTCTCTCTCTCTGAGAAAATGTTCCTTTAAACACCCTGTCCCAAATCAGATTCCTTGTTAATATTTTGAGCAGTGCTTTGGATGTCGGATGATTTTGTGGTTCTATCCACAAAATTTCTATCTAAATCTTTAGGCCAATAAGGTCAGTTTTTCCTAAGGCCACACTGCCCAAAAGAACTGATATCCTTTTTCTGCATACAGGAATAGTGTTTCTCAATAACTATTAGATGTTGGATTTGGGGCTACTGATTTAAAACACAGCATCAGGAG
This sequence comes from Hemicordylus capensis, assembly GCF_027244095.1. Taxonomy (NCBI): domain Eukaryota; kingdom Metazoa; phylum Chordata; class Lepidosauria; order Squamata; family Cordylidae; genus Hemicordylus; species Hemicordylus capensis. Next base: position 60,967,832 of record NC_069657.1, read on the forward strand.
CACTGAACCAATAACAACATGGGATCAGAACTATGCCCCGAGCTCTTTTAGCTCTCACCTCCAGCTCACATGCTGTAATGTCTTAGATCCAGCATAGCAGACTTTCCTCCACCACTTAGACTTCATCCACGTATGCATCCATGTCCATTCTTTCCTTCCCATGGAGTTTTACAGATATTTTGATGAACTTTTCTACAAGGGAACATTAGTTGCACAGATAGTTTTCTTCTACGAAAAGGTTTAGTAAACTCTACTAGCAGAAATTATATGTCAGAGTCTGTTGTTATGCCAGTTTTTAGTTGTTCTTCTTGAAAATACTTCCAAGGCAACAAACTAGTGATTCATCTCCCTTCTTTTATTCTTCCAAACTGAACTTTCAAACTTGCTCTTAAAAGTATTGAGCATTATTTTGAAAAACAAACTTGTTCCCTTTCTGTTCTTTAATTATGTATTGCACTTTCTAATCTGAAGATGTCTCCAGTTTCATATTGCCTCTATGTACAATGAATCAGGAACTTTCACTTCTTAGCAAATGAAAAAGATTCATATTATGTATCCAAGCATTCTTACATGGTAACTTGACAACATCCCTCACAGCAACAATCAATTATGAATCAAAAAGAGCATTGATCATTTCAGAGTTCAAAACGAAGAGACTGGATGATAAAAAAAAAAAGATCACACATACCAATAAACATCCATGAAAGGCAAAAATAAAACTGGTCAGCCAGCATAATTTCTAAAATTTTGTGGTGGGAAAATAGTTTATTTTTAAAAATGGATTTGTAATAGCAGGTATCTGGGTGCCATTTTTCCCAGAGATGAAAAATTTGATTCAGGAACATCTTGAGATGCACTGATCAGCTATTTTGCAGGGAGGAAGGGCCAAATGTGGAGCTGGATTCTGTCCTCTAATTTCTTTATAAACAAATTATTAATGCTATTCACAATACAAGGACTGAAAGGAAATGTGTTACTAGGGACGTGCTATTGCCCTCCAGATCAAAGTCCTGAGAGTGACCTGGAGTTGGAGAAGAAAATCAGAGAGGCATCAAAGACAGACAGAGCTATAAAAGGAAACTGGAGGAAACTGATTGTCTAGACCAGGCCTGCACAACATAAGGCCCGGGGCCCGGATTTGGCCCGCAGGGACTATTTTACTGGCCCCCAGGTATCCTGCAGCAACACAGGAGCTAGAAGCTGCCTTATAGTGCCATCCTATGCATGCTTTCTCAGAAATATGCTCCATGGTGTGCCCAGTGAGGCTTACTCCCATGTAAGCATGCCTAGCATTGCAGCCTGAAAGCAACAACAATTTAGGAAGAGGAGAGGACTTGGCATTTGTTTGGGGCTGGCATGCACTCAAGGGGCCCCACTGATTGAGCAGGGACAGGACCTATTCTCTGGCCACTGTCCTTGGTTGAAACTATGGGTCCATTGGCAGGGGAAATAGAGCCACAAATAGCTAATAATATTTAATTATAATGTCATAATGTGCTAAAAATTTGACCTCGGCCCCTGCACACCAAGTTGTGGATGGTTCCGGCCCACCAGGGCATTTGAGTTTGGCAGCCCTGATCTAGACCCATTTCAGACTGGCTTTCAGGTGGACTGTGGGGTGGAGATTGCCTTGGTCAGCCTGATGGATGATCTCCAATTGGGAATTGACAGAGGAAATGTTACTCTGTTGCAATGTTCCCTCTAACAAGGATTCCCAAATGTTGTTGACTACAACTCTCAGAATTCCCAGCTGCAGTGGCCTTTGCTTGCAGATTATGGGAGCTGTAGTCAACAACATCTGGGAACTCCTGTTAGAGAGAAACTGCTCTGTTGGTCCTTTTGGACCTCTTGGTGGCTTTCGATACTATCGACCATAGTATACTTCTTGAGCGTCTCAGGGGGTTGGGAGTGGGAGGGACTGTTTTGCAGTGGTTCCACTCCTACCTCTCGGGCAAGTTCCAGATGGTGTCCCTTGGAAACTGTCGATCTTCAAAATCAGAATTTTTGTATGGTGTCCCTCAGGGCTCCATATTGTCTCCAATGTTGTTTAACATCTACATGAAACCGCTGGGAGAGATCATCAGGAGATTTGGAGCAGGGTGCTAACAGTATGCTTATTACACCCAAATCTATTTCTCCATGTCAACATTATTGGGAGAAGGCATAACCTCCCTAAATGCCTGCCTGGAGGCAGTGATGGGCTGGATGAGGAATAACAAACTGAATCCAGATGAGATGGAGGTACTCACTGTGCAATTTACTCATTGTGCAGGGTCAAGTCTTGGGAGGTGGGTTTGATCTGCCTGTCCTGGACAGGGTCACACTTCCCCAAAAGGAACAGGTACACAGTCTGGGGTTGCTTCTGGATCCAAGCCTCTCCCTGGTGTCCCAGGTTGAGGCAGTGGCCAAAGTGCTTCCAATCAGCTTTGACTGATACACCAGCTGCATCTGTTTCTTGAGATACAGTAAATTACCTCAGAACAGTGGTACATATGCTGATAACCTCCAGACTGGATTATTGCAATGTGCTCTATGTGGGGTTGCCTTTGTATGTAGTAGTTGATCTAGAATGCAGCAGCCAGGTTGGTTTCTGGGTCATCTCAGAGAGACCATATTACTCCTGTATTGAAGGAGTTACACTGGCTGCTGATACGTTTCCTGGCAAAATACAAGGTGCTGGTTATAACCTATAAAACCCTAAACAGCATGGGCCCTGGGTTTTTAAGAGAGTGAGGCTATTCTCTACAATCAGGCTCTGTACCAGGGGACTGGGAAGTAGCAAATGTGACACCAATTTTCAAGAAGGGATCCAGGGGGGATCCGGGAAACTACAGGCTGGTTAGCTTAACTTCTGTGCTGAGTAAATTGATGGAAAGCATACTTAAGGACAAAATGGTTAAACATATAGAAGAACAGACCATGCTGAAGCATGGCTTCTGTAAGGGAAAGTCTTGCCTCACAAACCTTTTGGAGTTCTTTGCAAGTGTCAACAGGCATGTGGATAAAGGTGATCTGGTTGACATAGTATACTTGGCCTTCCAAAAAACTTTTGACAAAGTTATCCACTAAAGGCTCCTGAATAAACTTAGTAGTCATGGGATAAGGTGACAGGTTCATGTGTGGATTGGTAACTGATTGAAGGACAGCAAACACAGGGTAGGAATAAATGGAAAGTTCTCACAATGGAGGGAAGTAAGAAGTGGGGTCCTCCAGGAATCTGTATGAGGACCAGTGCTCTTTAACTTGTTCATACATGATCTAGAAGTGGGGTAAGCAGCAAAGTGACCAAATTTGCAGATGACACTAAACTATTTAGGATAGTGAAATCCACAACAAATTGTGAGGAGCTCGAAAAGGATCTCTTCAAACTGGATTAGTGGGTGACAAAATAGCAAGTGTAAAGTAATGCATATTGGGGCAAAAAATCCCCAACTTCATATATACACAGATGGGGTCTGAGCTGGCAGTGATTGACCAGGAGAGAGATCCTGGGGTCATGGTGGACAGCTCGTTGAAAGTGTTGATTCAGTGCGCAGCACCTGTGAAAAATGCAAATTCCATGCTAGAAATAATTAGGAAGAGGTTTGAAAATAAAAATGCTAATATTATAATGCCCTTATACATATCTATTGTGTGACCCCATTTGGAGTACTGTGTGCAGTTCTCATCACTTTATCCTAAGAAGGATATTGTAGAATTTGAAAAGGTACAGAAGAGGTTACCTTCCTTAAGAGGTAAGGCTACAGCATCTGGGGCTTTTTAGTTTGGAAAAGAGGTGACTAAGGGGAGACATGATCAAGGTGTATAAAATTATGCAGAGAGAGTTATGCAGAGTAGACAGCGTGGACAGAGATAATTTTATCTCCCTCTTTTGCAACCAGGGGTCATCCCATTAAACGGAAATCCATGAAATTTAGGACCAACAAAAGGATGTGTTTTTCCACACAGTACATAATTAATCTATGGAATTCTCTGCCATTCTCTGGGATGTGGTGATGGCCACTAGCTTGGATGGCTTTAAAAGGAGCATGGACAAATTCATGGTGGACAGATCTATCAATGCTACTGTTCTGGTGGCTATAGGCCACCTCCAGCCTCAGAGGCAAGATGCCTCTATATACCAGCTGCAGGGGACCAACAGCAGGAGAGAGGGTATCCCCTCACCTCTTGTTGTGGGTTTCTCAGAGGCATCTGGTGTGCCACTGTGTGAAACAAGATGCTGGACTAGATAGGCCTTGGGCCTCATCCAGCAGGGCTGTTCTTAAGTTCTTTTGTAATGATCTCTTCTCCAAAAGAAGCCAAAGCTAGGCCGTGCTCCCCCTGTAACTTCTCATTGTTTGAGGAAGTGGGGAGAATGTAACAGTATCATAGAACTAGGATTTTAAAAGGTTTGTACTAGGAGTCTACAGTTAATGTACTAGGAGTTTACAGTTCTCTCTACAATTCTCCCATCAGTTAATCAATACCGAAATAATTGGGTGTCCTGTAATGACCAGACCAACCTTGCTAGTGCTGGGTTGAAGTTTTCTTAGGACTGATTAGAAGCAGCAGATGGAGGTATAACTGGAGGCAGTATTTTGTTGGTAACCAGAAGTGGGTAGAAATGATAGATAGTGGACTGCTAGCGAAAAGAAAGGGACTATGCAAGATTCTTTGTCAGAAACAAGAATGGCTAGATTGTGGACAGACGCCAGCAGATAAGTTGCTCTGATGCAAACACAAAGTGTTCACTGGCTGGGAGGAGGGTGATAGGCAGCATGTCTGTATTTGGATGCAGGCAATGCCCCTTGTGCTGGCATCAGAAATACACCAGCACAGGGGTCGTGGCCAGCAATGGGGCAAAGACACACACCACCTAGTCACTTTCCAGATAGTGAACCCTTTTGTTCACTGGTTGGATTCTTTATTTCTCTCTCTCTCACACACACAAGCAAGAACTTCCATAAACTTCAACATTTCATCTTAGGCATGATTTGGTAGCAAATTTTATTTTGTGTTTTGCATGAATTGAGAGAGAGAGAATAGAGATTATCTGAAGACCTCCAAGGTCCTTTCCAAATGTAACATTCTATTATTCTATGAATGGAATTGTCTTACAATATTATCATCTTATGACATTTTCAACATAGTCACTCACATTCGCTGCAGTTCCACCCTCACAAGGAGGCAGGACCCAAGCTGCATTGTAGCATTGCTCTGCAGCCCAACATGCAAAGAGGGGGATCAGGTAGACATTTTTAACTTCTCTCCCAGCTAAAGTCCCGTTCACTGCCAGATATATGTCCCCAAGGACTGTATGACCTTCAGGAAGATATTCCTTGCTTTGTTTACTCTTTTGGATCACGGGGAGGGCATGAGTAGAAATATTATTTTATCTATCACATTGAGAAGTGGCATTTTGTTCATGGGGACTAAGTGGAATATATCTATCTATCCATCTATCTATATCTATATCTATATCTATATCATCTATATCTATCTCCCCGACACCGGTAAGAGCATCTGTGCGCTCTTTGGGTTCCCACCTTCTGCCCGAGTCTTTCCTGCCCTCCTGCATCTTCTGCCCCAGTATCTACCCTCCCCCACATACTGCACCAGTGTTTCCTGCCCCCATTTCCTGCCCCAGTCTCCCCTGCCCTCCCCATAATCTTCCCCAGTCTTTCCGCCCACCCCATCAACTGCCCCAGTTTCTCCTGCCCTTGCCCCACCTTCCGCCCCAGTCTCTCCTGCCCTCCCCATCTTCTGCCCCAGTCTCCCCGTCTGCCCCCATCTTCTGTCCCAGTCTCTATTGCTCTCCCCCATCTTCTGCCCCAGTCTCTCCTGCCCTCCCCCATCTTCTGCCCCAGTCTCTCCTGCCCTCCCCCATCTTCGGCAACAGTCTCTCCTGCCCTCCCCATCCTCTGCCCCAGGCTACCTACCCTCCCCAACTACTGCCCCAGTCTCTCCTGCCCCCGTCTTCTGCCCCAGTCTCCCCTGCCCTCCCCCACCTACTACTCCAGTCTCCCCTGCCCTCTCCTACCTACTGCCCCAGTCTCTCCTGCCCTCCCCCACCTACTGACCCGGTCTCCCCTGCCCTCCCCTTCTTCTGCCCCAGTCTCCCCTGCCCTCCCCTTCTTCTGCCCCAGTCTCCCCTGCCCTCCCAACTTCTGCCCCAGTCTCCCTTGCTCTCCCCCACCTACTGCCCCAGTCTCTCCTGCCCTCCCCCACCTATTGCCCCAGTCTCTCCTGCCCTCCCCCACCTATTGCCCCAGCCTCCACTGCCCTCCTCCACCCACTGCCCCAGTCTCTCCTGCCCCAGTCTCTCCTGCTCTCCCCCACCTACTGCCCCAGTCTCTCCTGCCCTCCCCCACCTACTGCCCCAGTATCTCCTGCGCTGCCCATCTTCTGCCCCAGTCTCTCCTGCCCCCCTCCACCTTCTGCCCCAGTCTCTCTTGCACTCCACACTTACTGCCCCAGTCTCTCCTGCCCTTCCCCATCTTCTGCCCCAGACTCTCCTACACTCCCCCACCTTCTGCCCCAGTCTCTCCTGCCCTCCCCATCTTCTGCCACAGTCTCCCCTGCCCTCCCCCCGACCTTCGGCCACAGTCTCTCCTGCTCTCCCCCATCATCTGCCCCATTTTCTCCTGCCCTCCACCACTTTATGCCACTGTCTCGCCTGCCCTTCGCATCCTCTGCCCCAGTCTCCCTGCCCTCCCCCACCTACAGCCCCCAGTCTCCCTGAGCTCCCCCACCTACTGCCCCAGTCTCCCGTTCCCTCCCCCGTCTTCTGGCCTTTTCTCCCTTGCCCTCCTCGTCTTCTGGCCCAGTCTCTCCAGCCACCCCCCACATACTGCCTCAGGCTCTCTTGCCCTTCTCCAACTTCTGCCCCAGTCTCTCCTGCCCTCCCCCATCTTCTGCCTCAGTCTCTCTTGCTTTCCCACACCTTCTGCCACAGTCTCTCCTTCCCTCCCCTGTCTACTGCCCCAGTCTCCCCTGCCCTCCCCATCTTCTGCCCCAGTCTCCCCTGTCCTCCTCCACCTAGTGCCCCAGTCTCCCTGCCCTCCCCCACCTATGGCCCATCTCTCCTGTCCTCCCCCGTCTCCTGCCCCAGTCTCTCCTGCCCTCCACCGACCTTCTAAATCAGTATCTCCTGCCCACCCCAACCTTCTAAATAAGCCTCTCCTGCCCTCCCCCAACTTCTGCCCCATTCTCTCCTGCCCTCCCCCATCTTCTGCCCCAGTCTGTCCTGCCCTCCCCCACCTTATGCCACTATCTCTCCTGCCCTCCCCAGCCTCTGCCCCAGTCTCCCTGCCCTCCCCCACCTACAGCCCCAGTCTCCCTGCGCTCCCCCATCTACTGCCCCGTCTCTCCTGCCCTCCTCTCATCTCACCCCAGTCTCACCTTCAGCATCTGTGCCTTCCTTGGCTGGGCTCCTCTCACCTTTCCCACCCCGCTGGGCACAGCGCGGCTCAGCCACCCGCCCAGCTGGGCTCCTCTCACTTTTCCCTCCCCTCACTGTGGCTGAGTCGGGCCCCCAGCCACTGCCACCACCTCCATCACCATGCCCGGACAAGTCTCCTCTCTCCCCACCTGCTTCTCCCTTCCTCCTGCTCATCTGCCCGCAATTTTCTCCTCCTTCAGTCCTGGCAGTCTGCCATTACTGTTCCCTCCCCACCACTGCTGGCATGCCAGAGCTCTCCTGCCCAATGGTCTGCGTTCCGCTGGACTGCCAGAGCTCTCTCAACCAATGGCATTCTTTCCGCCATGCATAGCCTTGCTACGCATCCCCACGTATGGCTGGCTAAGCTTATTAATTATATAGAAATCCCACATGCAGTTCATTCAGTTCACTTAGGGACAAAACACCCTAGTAATGTTGTTATTAAAGCATTTTAAAAATGATTGTGTTATAAATAGCTACTGTACAAGCATACTTGCATTTTCAGTGTCAGGTTTCCTTTTTGCACTCTACTTTTGAAAGGAGAGGCTTCTCAGTTCTAAGTAGTGAGAATATTGGGAACCAAATTGTATCTATCTTATTGTTTTCCTTAACTACAAGATCTTTAACTTTAAAAGTTTAAAATTCCCAAAATGCAAGCATCTTAGTTTAATCTAGTACTATCAATTAGGGCTGCGGAATAATTTTGCCCCCACTGGAATTTGGGCTGGAATTACAGCTTCCATAAGGATTTGAAGGATTTCTGGAATGGATCCCAGTCCTGCTGCTTTCTGGTAAATTCTGTATCAATCGGGAATTAGAGGGAGGCTTCCACTGTAAAGAGAAGAAGATGTTTTTGCCTACTCCCTCTGCCTTGCAGGACTTGGAACATGTGAAGACCTTTTCTAACCATCCTCTCATGAGATTGTATAAGAGGAAAGTTCCTGCAGAGAAGTGACTGCATAAAGGGAAAGTTTTAAAAAACCCACTTGTGCACACAAATTAATTAGTTTATGTTATATTTATAGATCGCCTTTCATAAAAGGAAGTGAAATGGTAGGAATAGGAAAAATAGTACACATTATAAAGCCATAAAACAACATGCCCCTTAGCAGCAGCAGCAGCAGCAGCAGCAGCAAGAAGCATTCCACCTGTACTAGATTTCATGCCCCACACCCTGACAATCTGAGGTGCAGGCAGGGAAGACTTTTATTTAAAAAAACTTTCACTGCATCAGATCTCCTGAGGAGCCTTGCTCATTTCAGACTTCAGATGTAGGAGCTCCCCAGCTGTGTTAGATCCCCACCCCCACCACATCAGATAGTCTCAGATACTAGCAGGGTGGGGAACTGGGTGAATTACTGAAGTTGTTGAGTGAATTGGATTCTGTGATTCACACCAGGGTGTTCTCCTCCCTAGTAGAACTCAACAGAGCAAAAACTAGCGTGTCCTTACTATCAATTTAATATTTTTGTCCTATCCACACTTAGGATATATCTTAACTCAAATGTTTAATTATATGCACACACAGTATGTTTAGTCTATCCTATTCCCAACAGGTGAAGACAGTAATTAACCATAGCAAGACAGTAATCAAACCATGCGGTCATGAGGTTTTGTTTTTTTTAAAAAAAAGCCTCTAAAAGAATCTCCTTTCTCCGCCCTAAAAAACAAACACTTGCACAAATGAAAAGATTATTATGTTACATCAACATGTTACTTGGCCTTTACTGAGCCTTTGAAGAACAGATTCTAGAGCAAGCCGTTAATGTATTTTGGAAGAATGTATTCTGGAATACTTACTTACTTACTTATTTATTTATTATTTCTCTCTGTAAAACCACTTTGAAAACTTTTGTTGAAAAGCGGTATATAAATATTTGTTGTTGTTGTTGTTATGTATTTATTGGGGCATCAGATTTCACGACAAGACTTTTACTTCGTTAGATAGATGAAGCATCTAAAGTTGGCCCTTGCCTACAAAAATTTGTTTCACAATAAGTAGATAGATACTGAAGGTGATGCAACGCTCTTTTTTATGATTGGAGGGCAGATATTTGAAGCATCCACCAGGAGAGCCTCTTTGTGTGCCCTGATCATTTGGACTTGGTCAGTGGAGGTAATCACTAAGAGACCTCAGCTAATTGTAGAAATTGGGGATGAAACGTGAGGAAAGAGGTAGTCTCTAATAGTTTTGTAGGAGAACTCTGTTTAAAGAAATGCATTCCTTTTACTATGTGATGGCAATCCAATTCTCATTTTAAAGATGAAAATTCTATATTCATAAGTTTTTTCAAAACATTCTGAGAAAATAATCACATTCTCTGAGTTGACATTTGCTCATACTGGCTGACCATTATTCAACATTTATGGCAAGTTACCATTATCATTTTGATACTGCTTTTGCTGCCTGGCTGCATTTTAGAATAAGTGACTAACAGTGACAAACAAATAATGCACTTTTCTGTTTAAAAAGTTTAGAATAGAAAAACTTATCAAAACTCTTAAACTTTCCACATTTGCAAGTGTTTTTCCAAGTATCAGCTGTTGTTCCCTTACTCATGAATAATAAACAACATGACCTAGTGAATCATATCAAACTAAATGCAAAGGGCTTTTATTCCTGGCCAAATTTTTAATTAAAAAAAATACTTTTCAGACTGTTTGCCTCCACTTATTGTCCTGGTTTGAGCCAAACAATTTCTTTGTAAAAAAGAGACATCTTGCTTCTTATCTGGGAAACCAAAATATAAGCTAACAATGCCGTTTCCAATGTGTCTACTACAGCTGTCAGATATTTTTCACCATTTTCAAAGCGCTCTCTCGCTCTCTCCCTCCCTCCCTCTGCATTGCAGTTGGGCTTAAAGAGTTTAGTTTCTTTTTGTTAGAAATGGATTCTAGTTTTTGTGGTGGCATGAAGAATTAAGATTGATGGCTATGGGGAATGGATACCCATAACAATTTGTAGTGCACTTTATAAGACCTGAGATTTGTTGTTTATGGCATAGATATGAGGGGCGGGTATATTCTGGGCAGGCACATACCCTCTCAGTTCTGCCTCATTCATGTGCACGGAACTGGCATGGGCAGTTCAGTTTGAATTTGAACCGAACCACCTGGTCCGTGAACCGGTTCATTAAAACCAGTTGCAATTTGATTCATGCTGACAAACAGGGGTGAACATGAATGGGAGACTTCATGTGAGTACTGTAAGAAATTCCCCTTAGGGGATGGGGCCACTCTGGGAAGCGCATGATATCTCCAATATAGGGCTGAGGGACTCCTGCCTGCAACCTTGGAGAAGCCGCTGCCAGTCCGGGTAGACAATACTGAGCTAGATGGACCAATGGTCTGACTTGGTATATGGCAGCTGCCTACGTTGCTATGTTCCTTTTTTCATGTTTAAATTTTTATTGATTTTAACAATATCTTAACATTCACATCACATTAAACAAATATTGACTTCCCGCTCACACCTCCACGTGAATCTATGTTGCTATGTTCCTAACCAGTTCGACCAGGTTCAACCTGGTTTGAGTGCTTTGCTTGTAAAGGGGAACCTGATAAGAATTCTCCTTTACAAACAAAAGGGGATTACCTATCTAAAAAGGGGTTTGAGGGTGGGCAAGAGGGCACCTTACCCACTGATGCAGCAGCAGCTGGGGCGGCTCTGCAATGGCCCCTCTCAGCCCTGCCAGTGCTCCACCCATACTGCGGGCTGGCGGGGTGCTGCCATTAAATAGGTTAGCCGGTCACACTAGCAAGTGAGTGCAGGCTGTGGGTAGGAAGTATGCTTTATTGGTGTTCAATTGGAGTTACCTTTATGATGAAGGTTTCCATGGAATATCACCTCAGGGGTTTGTGGCTGGGCCCCTTTGGGGAGTTGCTTGTCTCACCCACTTAGAACGTTGGGACTTGAGGGGTATTGATGCAAGCAATCATCCCTTGACACAGAATGCTGTATGGTCAGGAGGAAGCTAGAGTTCCAATGGCTGCTGGCAACCACCAAGCCCAGTTGATTTGCCTGGCAGTGGGGGAAATGGCCATCTTTAGGTGGCTAAATCCCAAGAGGGAACAAGTTGCCTGCACTCAGATTAAGGAAGTTAGAAATGTTGTTCTTTTGCATGTTCTGTAAGATTAATAAAGTGTGGCCCCAGTTTACTCCGTTACATGTGTCTTGCTTTTCATTGGGATCAAGGTGCAACCTGATAACTCATATTGGCACCCTGGAGATAATTTATTCATATTTATTTTAGAGAACTATAAATACAATGTTGGTAATTAGACTGAGTTTTGAATATGTTCTATTCCTCAGAAGATCTTAGGCCAAATCCCATTTCTCGTGAGACTTCAGGTGGCTTTTGTCCAGAGCCTTGCCAGGTGCAAGGCAGATTCATGACCTTTTCCTCTGATCCAAGCAATTCCTTCTTTCCTTCCTGCAGGCTGCCTTGCTTGCTTATTTTAAAAAGTAAATATAAATGCCACTACTATATAGCTTATAAAGCAGCTCCTAATAGTTAAAAACATAACATATAAAATATAGTTTCCTGACATGTCCCTTAGTGCCCTCTTGGTTCAACTCAGGAAGAATCTCTCAGAAAAAAATCTCAATTTCTTTCATGTGACATCTGGGCTGTGCTGGATCCAGCAGGGCTGTTTTATATTCTTATGTTAAGGAACATCTGGCAGCGACTTCTCCAAGGTTGCAGGCGGGAGTTTCTCTCAGCCCTATCTTGGAGATGCCATGCTCTTCCCAGAACGGCAGAACTTACAGTGCCCACATGTAGTCTCCCTTTCAGGTTCACCCATATGACAGCCATGAATCAAAATGCTGCCGGGTTTAATGAACTGGTTCACGGACTGGGTGGTTTGTTTCGAATTTGGTTAGAATTTGAACTGAACCACCCATGCCAGTTCCGTGCCCACCTGTCCCAGAATGTGCACCTGCTCCTTCAGAGGAGTGCAATGCATCCAGGGTAGGTAGGATACCCCCTCCCAGACTGGCTCTCCTATTCACCAGAAGCACAGCTCCCTTGTCTGGATCAAATCTCAGTTTCTTCGCCACTATCCAGCCCAACATTGCATCCAGTCACAAGTTTAGATCTTTCTGAAATAAGATGACAAGGCAAGATAAAGCTGATTGTCAACTACATACTGATAAAACCAATCCAAAATCTCTGGGTGACTTCTCCCAGCAGTTTCATGTAAGTGTTAAAACAACATGGGGAACAATATGGATCCTTGTGGAATTCCATACGCCAGAGGCCAAGGAGCCAAACTATTGCATCACCTTCCAAACCCACCCCTCAAACTGAAACCAGCATAAAGCTGTGTCCCTCAACCATACTGCAGAGAGGTGATCCAGAAGTATACCTTGGATGATTATCCAAAGCAGCTGAGAATTCCAGCGGCACCAACAGGAACATAGTCTGTCTAGTTCTCAGCATAGGTCATCTACCAGGGCAGCCAAGGCCAGTTCAAAGCCTGGGCTGGAAATCAAATGGAAAGAGGTCAAAATCATGAGGCTTTGCACATGGGCAGCCCTACCCCTATCCTTGATAGACCGAGTTTTTTTACCCGAGCTTTTACCTAGGTTAAAGCACCCAGCGCACCCTATACCCCAAGTCCAGAGGTCATATATATGCTCCAACTGCATACAGCCCAAGCATACACAGAGTTGGGTGCTTAAAGCACCCGATTCCCAGGGGAATCCCCCAATGCACCACGCTCATCGTGTGGTGCATTGTGGGATTCCTGGAGGTCATGAAAACAAGTCCCGGCCTCCAGAGATCCTCACTGCACACTGAAGAGGAAAATGTTGCTCGTCTAGGGGGAAGGTAGGTTCATCCCTATCTTTCCTGCCCACCCCAGGAATGGTTGTATGCACAACCTTAAACTGTATCACGCAAGACCACTTAAAGAAAAGGTTGATTAGGAACTAGTTGGTAATTTATTAGGATAGAGTGGACCAGAGCAGGCTTTTTCAGCAGTTGCGTCAGCATGGCTTCTTTCAGTCGTTGAGGATTCACACAACCTCTCAAAAGCAGGCTAAGGGAGCCCAGCCCAATTTTGAGTGGTCATGAGAACCGCCAGGAGGTTAGCCCGCTTAAGTCCCCCCCCTCCATTAAATGATGTTAGCGGAGTGATTGCTCCGCTAAACCTGTTTTGGTGATTGTGAGTTGCCACGGTGCGGCTTCATGCCACGGCGACTCATGAGGAGACTCCCGACCAGGAGGCTCCAACATGCCTCCCGGCCTTGGGAGTCTCCCCAGAATGCCCCGCGCACTGGCACAGGGCATTTTGGGACTTCTGGGGGCCAGGAGGCCCCTGATCCCCACTGCCCTTACTGGCTCCATGATGGAGCAGGTACTCACGTGGGCGACCGACCCAGCTGCCCAGGGTGAGCTCTCTGCTTGTCTGTGGGGATAGCGGGCTAAGTCCACTCTCTCCACAGAGCCCAGTTAGGCTCTACACATGGATCGTGTGTAGAGCCTCTTTGTCTTTTCTTAAGCACCTCCTACCTGGTTGTTACCTAGCAGCAGCTTTTATTAGCCAGGGTGAGCAAGGGTCGAAAATGCAGGTGGTCAGGCTTATCTTCCTTGGATATCATCAACAGACTGAATAGATTTACAAGAATACAAACCATAAGATAAGCAGTTGCTTGAAATACATCCATCAATATCACAATTAACCTGAGGTCTACAGCGCAATTCAGGTATCCTAATTCCATGGGCACTGGATCCAGGTACAACAAGCATCTCTTGAAGCCCTGCCTCCACACTGATGTTATTTGAAACTCCATTCCTCACCACCATTTAGTACAAGGACAACATTTGTCTGCAGAGACAAATGCTGTACTTTAGAGATTTTCTCCTGTATTCAGATCTGAACACTGGAGTGTCAATGTTCTGAATCATGGAGAGACTCTCTCTCAAAATGTAATATTTGTTTCTAAAGACAAATTCTGTAAGCTTGCGAATGAGGAGACAGTTTCAAATCATAAGAGCACAAGGGCAAGGCTCTGAGGCACACTTCCATGGATGCTGTACTTCGCATCCACAAAATTAGAATGTTTAAAGAGGGCTTAAGTTGAAGCCAAGTCAAGTAATTTTATCCCCAAAGTGTCAGGTAGATTGGTCCCAGCAAGTCAATGAATGCTCCTCCCCATAACAAACCTTTCCACACTCAGAATGCAAATGTGGCAGAGAAGTCACAATTCTTTGCTATCATAACTGAAGGGTTTGCTGTGGAGGACAGAGGGGGCCTCTTCCAGAGAGCCTTCAACTATGTGGCTAACACAGAATACGAAAAGACCTCAACATATATTACAAGAATACAAACCATAAGATAAGCAGTTGATTGAAATACATCCATCAATATTACAATTAACCTGAAGTCTACAACCCTATTCAGGTATCTTAATTCCATCGACCGGTACAAAATGGATGGGCTGCACTTGAACCAAGGCAGAACCAGACTACTGGTGCTTAAAAGAAAAAAGCTGGCAGAGCAGCTTTTAAAATGACGCCTGGGGAATAGCCGACAGGAGCAGGACAGTATCCGGTTCAACAAATACTTTCAAGTGTGACAGTGCAAAAGATTCAGATAAAACAGAAGGGGACAGAGCAGAATCACATAAAGAGCAGACAGGAGCCTATGCCAGCTGGTCAAAGAGTCAAAAGAAAGATAACATACATCAGGTGATAAATTCAGCATATAAGTACTTATATGCCAGTGCCAGAAGCCTCCAAGCCAAGATGGGTGACATGGAGTGCTTGGTTGCTAACACAGAAATAGATATAGTGGGCATAACAGAAACATGGTGGAACAGTGAGAACCAGCAGGATACTGTTATCCCTGGAAAGGATAATATAGAAAGGACTATAGAAAGGACAGGGAGGGGTGCCTTGGAGGTGGAGTAGCACTGTATATTAAAGGAGGGATAGAATCTAACAAGGTAGATAACATAGGTGGACCGGAGTCCTCTGCAGATACCCTGTGGGTAACAATACAAGGCCTGAAAGGAAACGTGTTACTGGGGACATGCTATTGCCCTCTGGATCAAAATGCTGACAGTGACTGAGAGTTGCAGGAGGAAATCAGGAAAGTGTCAAGGAGAGGCAGGGCAGTAATAATGGGTGACTTCAATTACCCACCTATAGACTGGGGAAATTCACAGTCAGGTAATGACAAAGAGGGATCTGTACTGAGACCGGTGCTTTTTAATTTATTCATGAATGATCTAGAAGTAGAGGTAAGCAGTGAGGTGGCCAAATTTGCAGATTATACTCTTTAGGGTAGTGAAATCCAAAACAGATTGTGAGGCACTCCAAAAGGATCTCTCCAAACTGGGGGAGTGGGCAACAAAATGGCAAATGCAGCTCAGTGTTGGCAAGTGTAAAGTGATGCACACTGGGACGAAAAACCCCATCTTCAAATATACATTGATGGGATCTGAGCTGTTGGTGGCTGACCAGGAGAGGGATCTTAGGGTCATGGTGGACAGCTCATTGAAAGTGTTGACTCAATGTGTGGCAGCTGTGAAAAAGTCCAATTCCATGCTAGGGATCATTAGGAAGGGGATTAAAAATAGAACTGCTAGTATTTTAATGCCCTTATACAAATCTATGGTGCAGTCACACCTCGAGTACTACATACAATTATGGTCACCACATCTAAAAAAGGACATTGTAGAACTGGAAAAGGTGCAGAAGGGGGCAAGCAAGATGTTCAGGGGCCTAAAGCACCTTTCTTATGAGGCAAAGCTACAACACCTGGGGCTATTTAGTTTAGAAAGACGACGATTGCGGAGAGACATGATAGAGGTCTATAAAATCATGCATGGTATGGAGAAAGTGGATAGAGAGAAATTCTTCTCCCTTTCACATAACACTAGAACCAGGGGTCATCCCATGAAATTGATTGCCAGGAAATTTAGGACCAACGAACTGAGGTACTTTTTCACAGAACACATGATCAACTTGTGGAATTCTCTGCCACAAGATGTGGTGACAGCCAACAATCTGGATGGCTTTAAGAGGGGTTTGGATAACTTCATGGAGGAGAGGTCTATCAACGGCGACTAGTCAGAGGGCTATATTTATTTATTTATTTATTTATTTATTTGATTTATATACCACCCTTCCAAAAATGGCTCAGGGTGGTTTGCAACGGAATAAAAACAATTTAAACCAGTAACAATTAAAATGAAAACTATAAAAACAGAATAGAGGCCACCTCCAGCCTCAGAGGCAGGATGCCTCTGAGTACCAGTTGCGGGGGAGTAACAGCAGGAGCGAGGGCATACCCTCAACTCCTGCCTGTAGGCTCCCAGTGGCATCTGGTGGGCCACTTGTTGAAACAGGGGTGCTGGACTAGATGGGCCTTTTGCCTGATCCATCAGAGCTGTTCTTATGTTCTTGTGCTCTTATGACAGAAGGAAAGCCACTCTCTTTCTGCTGGTGGTGGTGGTAGGGTTGCCAACATTGCGCTGGCTGAAATTGGAATGGGGACTCTGAGGGCGCTGAGCGGGGTGGGACATGGCCACCTAGTGGTGGGGCTTGTCTTTTAAAAAAAACTTTTAAAACCTCCACTGAGTGGTGGCTTAGCAAGACGGCAGCGAGAGTTCTCCTGCCTCCCAAACTATGGGAATGGGCCATGGCTGCTCTGGGGCAGGAGCTCGCTGCCCCAGAGCATTCAAGCACTCACCGCCACTGACTCGCTGCAGGAGGGAGGGATGGAGTTGGAGAGAAGGCGGCGAAAGAGTCCCTTCCTCGCCCCGCCTCCCTCCCAAATGAGGCAGACAGGCCTGCACGGAAGCCTGAAATCGGCCTGTCTAGGTGGGGAAGCATGCTGTGCAGGCACACCAGTGGAGGGCGGGAGAAGGAGTGGCACACTCAACACACTGCCAGGGGAAGGGGTGGGTGTGAGGGGGTGTCAGGTGCAATTTGGGCTTAGCTCAGGCCTGTTGATCATGCCTCTTTTATCTTTAACTCCTGTTCTCTGCTCTCTTTCCCTGCCCCTGGTCCTGTGCTGCCGCACAGCAATTTTCCAGTTGCTGACTCTCTCTGCCTACATAAACATTGTAATTACCTTGCCCTGGAAACTGATGCTGGGTGAGCTGTACTACCTAGATAATCAGGCAACTTTGGTCCCACACTGTGGAGAGCAACTTAATGTTTGGAGATTTGTTTCTACTATCTCTATGCATCGGTAGTATATGTGAATGGAATGTATCGATGCTAGATATTTACGGGTAAGGAAAACTATATAGTAAGAACAGCTTTGTTCAAAGTAGACACAACTGTTTACTGTCATAATTTGATATAAAATGTAGTTAATCTACAGTCATATAGCATTGCAAAGGAAATCCAATCCAATACAACCAAATAATAGCTTGTTTTCTACAGGGATTTTATCTGGCCAAACCTCACACAGTCTCGAGGTTCATTGAACTATTCAGAATCACTGCTGTGCCATGTCCATATTATCCACCTTGGCCTCTTGTATGTTATCCACCTATGCTTTAACACCACAGTTTTTAATACCAATTTTGTTCTACTAGAAAGAGCTGTGCTGATCTAATAGGAATATTGGACTGAAATGCTCACTATCAGGCATTATCAGAAGGATTTCTGGTATGACAGCAGAGAGCCCCAGTAATTGGAATTCTGACTAAAATCTCTGTTACCCTATCAGAAATCCTTTTTAATTCCCATAGGAAAATCAGAATAAATCCAGCTCTGCATCTTGGAGAAGCTTTCTTTCCAAGCCAGCTGCCACACCCCAAAATCGAGGGGTGGAGACCAAGAAAACCCTCTAGGAAGCACCCACTGACCCAGTGGTTGCTTCTTGGGGGTTACCTCCCCCACCCCTCAATTTTGTGGGTGCAGTCCTTAAAAACCAGACCTGGACTTTAAGGAGAGTATGCCTTAAATTCAGGAGGGAGTGTATGGCCTCCCCAATATTTCCCCCCAAGTCATTATCAGATTGGTATTAATCTGCTATTTCTGGTGGTGCACAGGCCTACAGCTAGAACACCTGTCTGCCTAAATATAGCAGTTTGGGATATTAAATCACAGTAGAGCCAGCAGATCCCATTGAACAAATGAAGTCATGCAGATCTCTCTTTACACTGCTGGGACCTGTTGTGTCCATTTCTTGCATCGTACTCCTCAGCTGCATGTGGAGCCAGCTGCAAGACCTCCCTCTTCCCATCATCGCCACTTGAGATTATGTTCAGCCAGTGTTTCCTTTCCAGTTCCTTTCAGTAATCTGTGCATGATTATGACAGAGTCTGAAACAACAAAGTTTAGTAATGGACTGCCCAGGAAGTCTTTTTTTTTTTTTTGGCCTGCAATTGCTTTCCTTTGCCTCACTTCACCCTGCTTCCATCAGATGTTTCCTCCCATTGGGTCCAGTTTGGAATCCAGCTACTGTCTCAGCTCTCTCTAATTCTTAGTCAGCATCCCAGCTATCACCTAATATGATACTCCTTCCATACAGTTTCCCAGATTTGGTTTGCTTGGGTATGCCCAGCTTGTGCTTATTCCAAAATATGGAAATCAAGGCTGTGGCAGTTATTTGGAACCTATTGTGGACTGTGGGGGTGGTGGTGTGGCATTTTGATGCTGATTTTAATTACTGCACATCTTCCCCATGCACAGTTCACTGAAATCCTGAACCACATCTGTGCAGCCTAGGCAGCATCATGGCCACACACAACTTGGTGCGCTCAGTAATAAGACATAAACATTATTTGGAGTAGTACATTGTGATCTTTTGTGGAACAACAGGGGATCTATGCAGCTGAGAGAAAACAGAACTAAATTATTATTTTGGGATTAATTATAAGACTCATTTTAAGACTGAAAATCCTTTTTAATAGGCACTGTATAATCATCTGGGAAGTGCATCTCCTGAACTATGAACAGTTGGTTTACCCTGTGATCGGAAAGGAATGTAGCATGCAATCAGGTGGTGGTCTTCAAACACTTCCACACAATTCTGGTAGCAATGGATGAAAAATGATTAACGAGGTACTTCTCACATGCATCCATTACAAAATGACAAGAGGCGCAGAAGTAATGTGACTATCTAAAAAACATACAGGAAAGATGTTACAGTTAGCTCAATCTGCTCTGTGCCAAATGTAAATCCCTGTTTATGGATAATAAAATCCCAACTAAGTGCTGAAGAGGGTGTGATGAAACTAAATCCTGCAGCATATGCAGCAGCTGCAAACCCATACAAGACCCTAAGATGTCTGGGTGGTAAAATGACAGGGGACATTTTCATCAAGATCACTGTGTGGAAGGAAGGGTTACCTCCACACACATGCATGGTCTCTATCTTGCCCATCATCCTACACAGCTGCTGTTTTAAAAAGAAAGAAAGTGAGATTCAAGCATTATGATACTTTTCGTCTCACATGTAGTTTGATTGGCTAAAGGCAAAAACAGCAAAGGGTCTTGTACCATCTTGAAGACCACCAGAATTATTGTGGCATGATGTTTTGTATTTCAGAGTCCATTGCATCAGGTGCATCAGAGAACCAGTGTGGTATAGTGGTTAGAGTGTTGAACTAGACCGAGGAGAGTCATCCTCAAATCCCTGTTCAGCTATGAAACTCATTCAGGGACGGAGCCACCATTGAGCGGATGGGTTCAAAGAACCTGCCTCCCCCCTCAGGTGCTATGCCTCATGCCCCAGACACACACCCCACGTTTGACGTCAGATGCGGGGAGAGTGATTTAGCTCCCAAATGGGGCAATCCCAGCACGGCCGGAGCAACTCTCTCTGCCTTTTAAAGAGCCACTCCTGGCCGTGCTACAAATGCAGCACTGGACAATTTAACTACCCAGCAGGGCCCCTGAGCCCCATTTGGGAGCTAACCCACGCCCTGCATCTGATGTCAGATGCAGGGAGCGGGGCTGGCGGGCTGCAGCAGTGGCAGAACCCGGGCCGCTGCTGGCCTCCCTCCTCTCCCGAACTCATTGGGTTACTCTGGGCCAGTCACTTATCTCTCAGTCTAACCTACCACACAGGGGGGTTGTGAGAATAAACATAACCATGTACACTGCTCTGGGCTCCTTAGAGGAAAAGTGGGATATAAATGTTAATAATAGTAATAATAATAAATAATGGGTTATCCTCAGTGCTAATGTGACAAACAACAAGCGAATAGGCTGTAGCTGTTACCATGCTTCACTTATTTGGTGTAATTTGTTGACCTGGAAAAAATAATCCCAGAGTTGTACTGAGGGATGTTTTCAGATTACATCAAACCCTAATCACTTTTGCTAGCACTATACAATACTTCCATTATACTCGCGCTAGTGCTGTTCTGGGGAAATTACACATTATGTGATTTCACACCTTAAAGCTTTCCCATGGTTGCTCTAAATATTAGACCTGTGTGCGACTTTGGTGTTTGATTCAATTCAAAGGAGATTTGGCCCAATTTGAGGAACCTATGAAGACATGAGATCTACAGCAACCACCAATCATTATGAGTTGGGGGAGAGATGAAAGCAGAGGGGAGCATAAATCTCTAATTTATCTGGTGAAAAGCCTGTAATGACATTCATTGGCATTAACTGGTGCACCTGCACCATCATTGTTACTGTGTTTTTTGCCAGCAGAGGATCCTGCACGTTTCTGTACAGGTGCACTATGCAGGCTTTGCCCCACACTGGTTGAATCACTGCCCTCCTTGTCACTCTCAGTGATGGCACTGGCTGGTTTGTTGTTATTTTTTGCATGTATAACATTTATTTATGGAAAATCCCGATGAAGCAGTCAGAAACTTCTTGGGCGGGGGGCAAAGTATGCAAGGACTACATACTATACTCAGAGCATTGTTCTGCATATTAGACTCAGAGCATTGTTCTGCTTCAAAGACTGAAAAATCTTAAGGGCTGGCTGAGCCCAAGAGGAAGGATTTATACAATACTGGCATATGCCTGACCTTCTGTTTATCAGACTTTGGACAGATCCACCTTGTAACCTGAAAGGAGCTTAAAACCAAACGTCAAGACTATGTTAACATCCAGGGTCAATTTTGGCAGCCAAAAAGATCTATGAGCTGTGGAACTGCTCTTGGATTATTCGTTAGAATGTGCATTATGTTACAGAGAAGTTCTGCCTGCAGGCAACTCTGTTTGAAGACAGGCCTATGGCAGGCAGTGGCATTAGCTTAAGCCCAGAGATATTAAAGTAATGGAGCATAAAATAGTAGCATACTCAGTACGACATATGGGCAAATGGCCAGTAGTGCATAATCGTAGAGATTGTCTCAAACAGCATATGTTTGACATTCTTTCTCCTCTAGAAGGAAAGCTAAATGCAAACCTTGTACATGTTGGTTCTACAAGTACTACCTCCCCACCACCACCACCACCACCACCACGATGTGGTACATATGTTATAACCAAAGGCTAACAGCACAGGTGCCAGATCACCTTCAAGCACCAAGTGGTTTTGTCAAAGCTAAACAATGAGGATTGTTAGGGTCTAATAAATCTTCATGGTGGATCAGCACAAAAAGAATTCAGCACAGGTGATTCTGTAATTGTAATTCATTAGGAAAAAATTAGCAGCCTTAATGATCCTGAAACATTTGCGTCCACTTGTGTGATGTGCTTTACTAGCATTTGGGAATTAAAACTTGTCGGACAGAAAATCCAGAGCCAGTTCTAGTGTAACACGTTTTCATTCCTCCAAGGAGGAATGTCTGCAGCATACGTGTGGAAAATACAGACAGCAAATGGCTTTTACAAGAATGATCTGTGAGCAGAGAGCTACTCTCTTGCTCATGAATCTTTCCTGAAAAACCCCAGTGAATTTTCCATTTTAGTATAACCTTTTCCACATGCATTCCTCTGGGAAGAACTTTTTTTTTTAAAGAAATGCCCCCAATGTATTGAATTCTTGCTAACAGTGCTTCATAGTTTCTTATTAGTGCTATGTCATGATTCAGTAAATTCATATTACATATGTTGTATATAACCTGCTCATTTTCTAATTCTATAGCACATTTAAAATAATAATAGGACCTATCATGACAATCTCAAGTATTATTAGTCAATATATAGCTTAAATCAGTTTTGCCTAAAACACTGAGGGTTGTTTTATGAAGTAATTCTGTACCTGTTCTTTTCATATATGCAGAGACACAAGTTTTGGGTGGAATACACATATGTATAAATAAATCATTCTTGGGAAATTCACGATCTGAGTTTGAAATTAATTTGGGCATGATTCAGATAAGGCCAAAATTAGCTCACTTCAGAACTTATCCCATTTTGAGCTTCAGACCTCATCAGACTCCTGGGAATATCAAGAGGAGTACAATGAGGCCTAGAGACTTCCTATCCTAATCCGCTTGCAAGCTGCTCAGGCCCTTCCCTTTCCCTACAGAAGCAATGAGGGGTGCACAGAAGGGAGTGATGCGGGAGGGACAGCTCTGAATGGCACAAAGCTTATTTAGGAGCTAAGCTGACATTCAAAAGGATTTTGACTGGATTGCAATATGCTTGCCATTGCAAAACTGGGGAGATGGTAAGTTTCTGAACGCTGCCATTTCTGAAATCCTTCTCCACTCCTATGTGATGATGTAAAGGGACACGTGAAATCTGATGTATGTGGATATATTCGGCAGAGATTTCTGCATGTCTGACAGTAGTTTGAGTAGCCATGATCATGGATACTCTTGCTGCATTTATACAGGTAATGCCCATTTACATATGTTTCTCTACCAGTCATGTGAATGAATAATACCTTGCATGTATAAGCACATTTTAAAGACAAGGTTCTTTCCTGAATAGCCATGGCATCCAGACATGGAGGGATCCCTAAATCCCTCTGTGTGTGTGTGTGTGTGTGTGTGTGTGTGTGTGTGTGTGTGTGTGTTTTGGAACAAACAGAAAATGAACAGAATCCTTGTTTTGAAGTAAATGCTTGCAATAACAAATGGAGGTCTGAATGAAACGACTGGCATATGCCATTAGGAACACCATTTGTTTTCATTAAGCTCTTTAAAATCTTGTTATACTTTAAGCAAGTGGTGCTGGCGGCAGAGCTGCTTTTCCAGCAGGCACCCTTTTTCTTTCTTTTTTTTGTCCACTGTGTCACTGTCATGCCCCTCACACCAAACAACTATTCAGATTCCGAATCTGAAGAGGAAGGGCCAGTGAGACTGGTACTAGAGCCAGACCTAGAGTCAACACTCAAGAGCCTAGGAACAGGAACACTCAGAGCCTCAGCCCCTGTGTTTGACTCCCTTAAAGTACCAGACCCAACTATACCAAAGACCTTACTCTCCCTTGTGCCATTCACCAGCATAGGCAGTGAGCCAGGAGAGGCTTGCTGGAAAGAAAGAGGCATACAAGGCTCCAGGACAGAGGACTGCCCCTTTAAAACACGTCTTTCTCCAGACAGCAGAGGTGGAACCTAGGAAACATAAGGGCAAATGTAAAAGGGGATCTAAGCCTCAGAGCATTCAATGCCCAAGGTGAGCTCTGGATCCTTCAGGCACAAGGTACTTTGTCATAGCTCTCTGAGGTTCTGCACCTCTGGCCTGTTATGATCTGGCCTCCACCTCATCACTCTTCATGGGGCCCCATGGGAAAAGAACATATCAATCTGTAACCCCTGCTAACTTGGCAAAGAGGCACCTTTTAACATGGTGATTCTCTTTATTTAGCAGGGGGAGAGTAACTGGCCCTATCCACCCCCAGCACAGTACCTCCAGTGACTGTTGCAGCTGGTGTCTATCTTTTGTTTCTTTTAGATTGTGAGCCCTTTGGGTACAGGGATCCATCTTATTTATTTATTATTTCTCTGTGTAAACTGCCCTGAGCCATTTTTGGAATGGCGGTATAGAAATCGAATAAATAATAATAAATATATAATAATAATAACTGACTGTGAACAATCAATTGAAATAACCCACTACCTTCGGACCAGCCGGGAAAAGAACAGACCACACATCTGATCCTCTGCTACAAGGAACACAAGGAAACTGCCTAGTAGGTAAAGATAACAAGACCTGCCTAGCTGCCCTTGACAGTATCTCAAAGGCCACAGGCTGAGTAGTTCCTCCTTCCAATCCTTTGCTGTCTTCCCACCCAGGTTATTTTGCCAGAGTAAGCACCCACATGTGTCTTACAACCCTATATATGAGCCTTCCTCTCCATCTTTTAGGCATTATGTTCACCCTTAGAAACTCAACTTTAAGAGAGCAAATTCTGTAGCAAGAGCATTGTGGGAACTGTCTACTAAGCCTGAAAGTGCTTGGGCTTGAGCATCTTTTAAAAGCCTTAAAGACACTTGTGGTTTGAAAGCCAGGGAAATACTGATAGGGAATTTGGGAAATAAAATTCTTGCAGTATTCTAGGTTACAGTTGGAATAAATTCCTTTGGAGTCTGGATCTCAGTTAGAATTGGAATTGAATATTATATGTGTATTGTTATTATATTATATGTTTATTGTTCTCAGCCTTGAGCCTTCAGAACGTGGCAGGCTATAAATTCAAAGAAAGAGACATGCATAAAATATTAAGACAATGACAAAATAAAACGTATCCCAAATAAGAGCCATACTTCTTATTTTAATTGTTCATTAACACATCTAGAATGTAGCTCTTGGAAACCATCCTTGCTAATGCATTTTAATTGGCAGTGGTGATTAACCACAACATAGTGATTAGCACAGAGGTAGCATAACCCAGATTCCTCTTGAGAAATCCATCATAAATAGTAAATGTCATGTGCATGGCAATCTCCCAGCATAAGAACATGGAAGATGTACATTTCAATGGAGAAAATATAAAGGACAATGAAGTTATCTCTTACCATAGAACTGCATTTCAAGTTATATGCCATGGTTCTTTATCTCAGTAAACCACAAGAATAGTCCATTAGGGTATGAATTATTTGACATAATGGGCAAGAAAGGAAATAATTTTCTCTCTGTTTTTAGGAAATATTTTCTGCTCAACATTTTGAAGACTAGCATTTTTCATGAACATCTGTGTGGCTTCCATATGAACAGTCGATGACTAAAAAAACCCCTTGGCTGTCTCATCCACTTGAATAATTTTTTTGTTGTCAAAATTACAATGGTGAGACCAATTTTTCACTTCTAGGTCATTATTGCATTTAATGATAGCAAATCCTACCAGAAGTAGTATGGGGGCAATTGGGAAAAATTAACAGAGACACCTAACCTGGACAAATATCTATATGATTGATCATATGTTCCCTATTGGTTTGTTAGCTAAATGCAGTTCTTAAAGTCAGAGCTGGAACCAATTTTTAACTAAAGCACATGCTGATTTTATTAGTTCAACCAACAGGAAAAACATAGGACATACCTAGTCCAAATGAAAATGGATTTGGTGATGATACTAATGTAGGAAAGGAGTATTATCAAAGCTATCAGATGTCCGAGAGAAAGAATAAGACATTCACAAAAACAAGAGTGGAAGTTTAGCCTCTTTAGTCTCAACTCCTTCCTTTCTCTCTAGCACATTCTTCCTACTTCACTCTCTATAGCAGTTGCCTGGCAACAGGAAGGATACCACTTATTTTTGGACAGGAAACAGCAACAGAAAGAAAGAAGTTCACAAAACTGGTGCCATTGCAGATTCTCATATAGTTCATTGATGGGCACAGATTCAGACTGTAATGAAGTTGTTTGGATTCATGTGCTGCCTTGGGTGTATGGATATCTGGCTGGACTCAAGGATCTGTTGTTCCTATGAATCAAAAGAAATTTGCACATGAACAGCTCACTGATCTTCGTTAACCTATAATTCTCTCAGCACCAGTTTTTACCATTACTCTGCAACAAATGTCCTTATAAAATTAAGACACACAGCCTTCCTTGGGTTTCCTTTCCCCCTGCAGTCATAGCTCCCACTTTTAGGAAAGTGGAGAATGCTCTCAGTTTAAATATCATTGTGGGTGCTGTGTTAAAAACCTATTAAGCCTTCCTCTTTTTCAGGATGGATGCACATGCAGAAGTTATTAAGGTTTTCCAATCTGTTTCTCAGCCCGTGGACAGTGCAAACATAGTTGAGTTTCAAGGTGGAGGCCTAGGGCTCTCCGGTTTAATTGCAGACATTATTCTTATGTGCAAGCAGGAATGAAAGGCCCAGACATCCCTGGTGCTAAATATTAATCATGCATTAGATTAAAAACAGGTTACTGTAATGGATGTATCAGTATCATGCTAGCAACAGACACTGAAATCACAACTTATGGACTAGAAGTTGACATTGGATCATAACACACTTAATGTTAATTACTCAGTCTGTCAGTCTTGCCACCCACCATCATCCACTTGCATGGTGCTCTTTATAGCTTCCCAGCTAGGCAGTAGATTAACAATTCTGTATGAATATTAACACTGATAATCTGCACGTCTGAGAAGGTCAGCATTAGCCCTTCATAAGTCTTGCCTATACTTAGCTAATTTTTTCCAAAGAAAACGTGGGCACTTTTTAGTAAACGTTGTGATTCTCCTGGATACCTTACTTACAGAAGACTATGATGAAAGCCCATGGCTTTTTCACAGTGTCCCTTCGGCTGAGGCAGTGTTGGTACAAATACCACGATTCAAGCCAGCTAATGCAGTTCAGCCACGACCTGGAGAGACCTCTGTGGCTGATCGGGTAGCTTAATTTTCATGCCAATTCAATCTTTGGCCTCTGTGCTGAGACTGCCAACAAGGGTGTGAATTAACACCAATTATTCTAGTGTTTTATGTACTGGACTGAGAGTATCAACTCATTTTACACAGGTCACCGAACAACTGTCAGATGTTAATGACTTTTGGTTCCTACCTACTGACCTGCTTCGGGTTAGCTGAGAAGCTCTGAGTTGAAAAGGTTTGTATCTCATTAATAAGAGACTGACCCGTTTGGTCCCTCAATTATTCCTGTTCAAAAATCCACATAGGTGTTTCTTTTTTCATCAAATACGTAACCGAGGGGCAAATCCTCTTCTGCTTATTGGTTTCAATTTAGATAACCACATCAGAGAAGGGAGCCCATTGGCTGTATTTCACTTGCATGCTGACAGCTGCAAAAATAAAGATATGTATATCAAAAGATTCATACAACAGTTGACAGCAAATAAATCACAAATAATGTATCTAACTTGCAGAGATGCCTTTGAATAATTGAAAAACCAATTTTCTTCAAATACAGAGTCAAGTATTTATATTACAAATGTATAAAAGCATTGATCTGAAGAAGCAGCATTAGTTAATGTGGCTAAATAATTACTTTGTATTTTATTTTCTGGCAGGATTTTGTAGGGTCACCCCTCATCTTGAGATAACTTTCTCCCCAAGTTTTTCAAACTGTAAATTTTAAATTTTGTATTTATTTTTACAATCATGCTCCCAAACTTGACTTTGGATTTGATTACTGTGTTTTAGGGATGGGTAAGCTCTCCAGCTCACCTTGTAATTATCATGGTTTTTCTAAGCTTTTTCAGACAAAGTTTAGGGTCCTTCTAGGAGATTTCCAGGAAAGGTTGAAAAGACCAAGCCTTGGAATATTCACTCCCAGATATCTCTGCCCAGGTAAACCATTGCAAAGTAGGGGATGGGCAGCATTAGGGATAGCTGCCTGGTGACTGCAGAAATCTGTCAGCCCCATCCTATCATGTTTTATTTTCTTTTATTCTTTTAATTGTGTATTTTATGCTTTTTATTATTATTATAAACCGCCTCAAGCAGCAGTAGGCCGGAGGGCGGCAGGATAGAAATATTTTAAGTAAATAAATACATCCTTAGATTATTCTGATGCTCAGGAACATGCTTTGATCTTGAGATGCATGGGAATTGCCCTTGAAGAGTATCTGAGGAGAAGTGTGGCGACAGTTAATGATGTCAGTCTGTGACGAGTGTAGGCAACCTTGGCTTTCCAGCTACAAGTCTCAATTTCTTGTGGCTGGAGATGATGGGAGTTGTAGTTCAACAACAGCTGGAGAGCCAAGGTGGCCTACTCCTGGTCTGAGGTCAATTTCGCACAACTTGTTTAATATTCTGTGGTTTTTCTAGTGCTTTCAACCTAAAGAGGGGGGAAATGCCAGCTCTTTTAGTTTCACAAAGTTGTGTCATGGCTGGAAGACTGTGAATATAACCTCCTATGCAATATACTAGCACTCTGTCCCAAATAAATGAGTAATGGTAGCATCTGGACACACAAAGCTGACTCATATTATGGCATTCCTTCTTGCCATTGGAAGGGACTCATCCTTAGTATAGACATGTCATTGCCTTGACCTATCATCCAGCTGCCCAGAGAACAGCTCACACACACAGGTCTTTGTTTTCCCAACCAAAAGGAAGCTTTGGATGAATGGCTAATTCATCATTCCCACTTCATTAATTCAAGCTCTCCCTCTGTGTTGTTGCTCTATTATGCCCCATCATTAAGAAAGAAGCTAAGTTTAGCAAATGCGAAGACAAACAAGATAACTCTTTCTTCCAACCTTTTGGAAAGTTAGTCTTTAATAACAATCTGGCTAATTCCAAACTTGTGTTTAGAATAAAGTGGGGGGGGGGAGAGATTGTGCAGTTAAAGAGATAACTGGGTGTAAATAATTATGTGTCTGTGTCACAATGAGGAAAAAATGCTGTCTTCCTGGCAATGTTTTATCTACCCCTTTCTTCCACGTCTCAGGCAGAAATGGACAGTATTTCTAAGTATACTGAAAAGGTCCTAATGGAGCAGAGATGCTTCAAAAGGGGCACAGTCATTTCAAATTACAGTTCATCTTCAGTGTTCAGTTGTAACTGAAACAAAAGGGAAGGTTAACAGTTCTGAATAATTACCTTTTTAGTGCTTTGTCAAACCATCATAAGAAAGTAAGAACTGATTATCTACATCAAACTAAAGATCCATTTAATTCAGCATTTGTTTCCCAACAGTGGCCAACCAGCTGCCTTGGGAAAGGACACAAGCAGATCAGTAATGATGTCTGTGAGTTTTCCCCAGTATCAGGTGTCCAGAGGTTCACTACCTCTGCGCATGGACATCCATAACCATTCACCTTAAGGGTGTCGCTTGTGTTGGCTTCATCTGAGCAAGCGTGATTATTTATTTATTTATTACATTTATATTCCACCCCATCCAAAGGCTCTGGGTGGGGCACAAGTTTAAAGAGACATAAAACCAAATACAGTTTAAAATATACTGCTTAAAACAATATAAAAACAATTTTTAAACAATTCAAAACCATTTAAAACTAATTAAAATATTAAAAACCATTTAAAAACTTTAGACAGCCGGGTCAAACAAGTAAGTTTGTAGGGCTCTCTTAAAGGCCAACAGTGAGCCTAAACTGCAGATATCTGCCAGGAGTGCATTCGATAGGGCAGGAGTAGCTACAGAGAAGGCCCGGTTCCAAGTCACCCCGAGACACACCGGTGGTAACTGGAGACGGAGCTCTCCAGAGGACCTCAATGTGCGATGGCAATCATACAGAAGTGTAGGTAGCCTGGACCCAAGTCTTTCAGGGCTATAAAGAAAACAACCAGCACTTTGTATTTTGCTCAAAAACACATTGGCAGCCAGTGCAACTGTTTTAAAACAGGCATAATATGGTCTCTCCAAGTTACCCCAGAGACCAGTCTGGCTGCTGCATTTTGAATTAACTGAAGTTTCTGAACTATGTACAAAGGCAGCCCCATGTAGAACCCATTGCAATAGTCAATCCAGGAGGTTACCAGCTGATGCACCACTGTTTTGAGATCGTTCTCTTCAAGTAATGGATACAGCTGTCAAATCAACCGAAGTTTATGAAAAACACTCCTGGCCATAGCCCCCACCTGAGATACAAGAGCACTCCCAAGCTGTGTATCTTCTGGGGGACTGTAACACCATCAAGGACAGGAAGATCTAACTCATCCCTTAAATTCCGATCCCCCACAATGAGCACCTCTGTTTTGCTTGGATTCAGCTTCAATTCTTTGCCCCTCATCCAGCCCATTACTGCCCATAGGCAGGCATTTAGGGAGTGAATGCCATTTCCTGATGATGATGATGGTGGTGGTGGTGGTGGTGATAAGGAGAAATAGATTTGGGTGTCATCAGCATACTGAGAACACCCTGCACCAAATCTCCTGATGACCTCACCCAGCAGTTTCATGTAGATGTTAAAAAACATTTTAAATATTAAGCTGGTCTAAGGACCATAATACATTTACTTACTTACTTACTTACTTACTTACTTACTTACTTACTAAAAAGCACTGGTGACAGAATGGAGCCCTGAGGAGACTCCATATAATAGATCCCATTTCGAAGAGCAACCATCACCAAGCTCCACCAACTGGAATCTGCCTATGAGAAAGGAGCAGAACCACTGCAAAGCAGTGCCTCCTATCCCCATCTTAATTGTAAGACCACATCACCTATGATAATGATCAACCAATAAATTGATGAACTTTCTTTTATATGTTTTCTTGCTTAACCATCCTAGGCACTTTGGTTTTGAAAAGAAAGTGAATTGTAGCCCTTCTTGTACTTTCATAATGATGACTCCAGAGTTCTCAAGCATGTGTGATAGGGCCTTCTTGGTGATTGTCCGCATATTGTAGAGCTTGCTCTCAGGAATATCTTCGTGGCTCCTTCACTCTTTAAGAAGTGATTGAAGTGGTGATTGAAAATGGCTTTTTTCAGTCAAGTGGGTACCACCTTTTTTCATGGCTTTGTAGCTGGTTTATTTTTTTAGTTGTATTTTTATGACATTTTTGTTTTTCATTAATGTGTTGTTGATTGATTTGTTGTTCACTGCCCTGGGGTTCAAGGAAGAAGGGTGGTTTATAAATGTAAATGAATAAATAAACCAATAAATACATGGATGAGCTATTTGAACCTGAAAATTATTCACACCATTTAGATTAACTTTGAAGTCTCTTATATAGGGCCTATTCTAAGAAAATGCTCCGTTGATGGCAGCTTATTGGTGTAGTCCACATATCACTGAAGTCAATGGCAAAATTACATTTGCTTTTATCTAATGGGCTTGGCCTGTACCCAATGATAGTGCTTCAAAGTGTCCAATGAAATCTGTTCTATGTTTAAAAGAGAATTGCAAGTCACATGAGGATCTGGATCATTGGCAAGGTCACAAATATCAGCTTGGCTTCCTAACCAAGTATCAATCCCCAACACCACTCCACCCACTTCAAACACACATACTCCAAACATATGAATCAAACTTTCATCCAAAAACAATGCCTCTTCCAGGAGTCCAGTAATTTTTGACTAGGCTTGGTAGCAATGATTAATTTCCATCTGCCAGGGAATATAAAACCAAAAAAATTCATCTGAGCATGTGCAGCCTACCACTTCTCACACAGAATTTGGGAGAAGGACTAATATATGGATGGCATTGCTCCTCCATAAGCCTGAGTTCATGTACTTTTTATTTAGAAATTGAACACTGCCTCCACCTCCTTAGCACCTGTACCATATACAACTAAGAAATACAGGTGCCTTCCTCTCTCAATAAAATCTCATTTTAGTTTTTCCCACCCAGCAGCTCTTCACAGTTAAAATACTGCTTTAAATTTGTGCCTTCAAATCGGTGTCGACTCCTGGCAACCACAGAGCCATGTGGTTTTCTTTGGTAGAATACAGGAGGGCTTTACCATTGCCATCTCCTGCGCAGTATGAGATGATGCGTTTCAGCATCTTCCTATATTGCTGCTGCCTGATATAGGTGTTTCCTATAGTCTAGGAAACATACCAGCGGGGATTCGAACCAGCAACCTCTTGCTCCCTAGGCAAGTTACTTCCTCGCTGCACCATTAGGTAGAAATACTGCTTTATTCCAAAGCAGAAATACTGCTTTACTCCTCCCCTAGCTCTCCAATTCTCCTGCCAGAGGTTCTTCATTTTTTGCATTTACCCAGACCCTGTACCTATGTCTGGGTAATTTATGCCACAACAAGTCCAGCAAGAATCTGTTTCTTATCAGATTCTCATCAGCAAAAAATGTGGATTTTCCCCCCGCTCCTCAAAATAAGTCCATTCTACTTCTCTGTCAAACTTTGTTGCCAAAAGTAAATCTGTTCTTAGATCTTTTTTTGATCTTTCTTTCTTTAATTGTCCTTGGAACATGGAGAGAGATTGGTGCAAAATCTGTTTGTTTTTAATTTTGCTGCACAGAACCCCATTTCTCATACAATACAGAGAAGTTCAGATGAAGAAACCTTTTGGTACTCGGTTTACATTTGACTTCCTATGAAGGCATTTGAGCTACTTGTTTTGCTTTTGTGTTTTCTCTCTGGTGTATACATTTGGAATGGAAATGGGGAAGGTAAGGACTGCCTGGAAGGGAAGACTAAGCATGAAGCCCACTAACCCACCCTGCAAGCAGCTTTCCAGCACCTTCTGCCAATCTGCTGATGTGATGTCCTAGGTGCTGGCTGAGGCCAGCATGCAGCACAACTTGGCAAGAGAGAATGGCACACACAGGAAAGGCAAGCATCTTGATGTACTAAACATGCAGGGGAGGACAAACAGATGTGTGTGTGTGCACACATCTGCATGCACAAAATGGAGCAAAATCGCTCCTGCTGCTTCCATCCTTGCTGCAACCCAAGAAGCCCCGCCTCCTTCCCTTCCCTTCCCTTCCCCAAATTGCCCATAAGAAAAGGAGTGATGGCATCTCTATACCTCCTATTGGTCTTTTGTAGGAGGACACATCACATAACTAGAGAACACAGACAGCTTCCTCTCTCCCCCAAATCCAGTCCTATTTTTCTCAACTTCCATCTAGCAGTGACAAGGGGTGTTTCATTCAAAAAGAGAGGGAAGAGTTATGGCCACTGGCAAGGTGGCAACTGGGTTTACTGAAGCCTGATCATGGTCAAGGTGTTCTCCATATAACCCCACAACCGTGGAAATCCTCAGCAAATGACAATCACTCCTGTTGAACAGTTGGATGTTTTGGACATTTTCCATGATCACTGAAAGTCTAAAGCCATACAAGAACCACAATATTGTACTGTATAGTTTCCCCACTTTCTGGCAATTTCATTAACAGCTTTTCTATACTCGTATTTGCAGTAAATGAGATAATGGTTATAAAAAGAAGAATAAACATTTTTATTGGAGCTTCAAGGTTCCAGGATATACCCATAAGCCACTAAAATATATCAGGAAGAATTACAAGATGTACAATCCCGACCACGTTGCTTACATGCAGTAATCTTTCCCATCATAAATAGCGCTGTGTTTAGCTATTAGCTAAACCTGACTGGTGTGCAGTGCAACATTTTGTCAATGAAAAGGATGACTTTTGAAATTTGGAGTGCCCTTTGAGCAAGAAGGGGCTATCTCAAAATATACTAGGTGGCTGCATTACTCCATTTCTGCTGCAGCTAACCGAATGTGGTAAGTTTTTACTGAGAGAAATGGCACATGTCCCAAAGCACTGCAGTCTGTTCACCATTAAGTTATGCTATCTGGCACACAAACTCCTAAGTCTGGTAAATAATAAAATAGATGGTGCTGCTCTCTCACCATAGTCATAAAAATGTCTCTCGATCATTTACCAATCAAGTACATAGCCTGTGTTCTCTCTGTTAAAGGTGGGAAAACAGCACACACATACACGGATGAGTGCAGACCACTCATTGGTTAATGGACCTACAGCCCTCCAGAGAGCATCAGATAACCGCATGTATGCAGCTGCTTGTCTTTGCAGCTTTGAGTTGTCTGGCTGATGCAGGGGGAGGGGGAGTCCATGTAGGTAGGTGGCTTGCAGTTGAACAATCATATCGGTGAAGGGTCATGAGCCGTAATTAATTTATTTTAGATTAGTGTACTGCTAATTCCAGTCAATGGAAAACATCCAATCTGTGAAATGCTTTTCTGAAGTGCTAGTTCTAGACAGATGTTCACAAGCACAGACATGGTACACTTGAGTATCTGACCCAATTGAGCTAATATCCAACAGTATGATCCTGGCAAAATTACAACTCAGAGCAGAAGCTGATGATCTACCTCCAGGCAAAACTTTCTCAGATGCACATAGCTCAGGAGGGACCATAGCCAAGCTTTTATGTCTAGATGCCAAGAATATTTTAAAGAGCAAAACCACTATTCAACCTTCCCCTAAGCAGCTGCTAAATCAGAACAAAGTCCGACCAAATTTCCCTCAGAATTATCCTAGGCATACAATTTAGTCCTCAGGGAGGCAGCCCGTTTTCATACTGGTGGGAACAAGAAAGCCACTAAGCCACTAAGCACTGTGTGTACTTAAAATAAAGTGAGTGTGTGTGTGTGTGTGTGTTTGTAATTAAGGATATATTATACTGAGTAGGGGTATGGCATCAAAAGTAGCATCCCAGTGCCAAATTCTCCACGCATCCACTGTAACATGGTTTACTATGCAGGAAACTATGACTTTGATACAGGAGCAGACAGAACAGATTATAAAGCAGTCAGATCTGATTCTGTACGCATTGTGATTACAATGCAGGGGTTAACAGAAGCCAGCATGGATTTGTCAGAATAAATTCTGCCAGACCATGTTGTCCTCTTTTTATTGGCTTCATGTCTTATGGGAGTGCAGGAATTCAGCTGACACAATTTACCTTGATTTGACTAAGTCCACTATGATATTTTGGTTAGCGATCTAGCCAAATGCATGCAACATGATAATATTGTCAGGTGGATTACCAACTGGCTGGAGGTGGGAGAGCACTCATCAGTGGCTCCTCATTAAACTGGAGGGGTTTTGAGTAGGTGCCACAGGGCACCTACTATCTTAGATGAAGCTGTGGATGGAATCCTCATCATATTTGTAGAATTTGATAGCTCAGAAGACAGAAATGATATTCAAAATGACCTTGGCAGAATGGAAAACCAGACTGAAATGAACAAAATGAGATAACAGCAGAAGCAAATGCAAAACTCTGCACTGAGGCAAGAAAAATCAAATGCACATGTGCCAAGAATGTAGTGAGTGCACTTCCACAATGAGTTCAGTGCTAAAATTATGTAAATCTATAGGCATCCTAATACATGCCACACACTAGTACATTGTTATGTATTTCTCCAAGCTTCTTTCCCCCATCATTTTATCATCACAATAATCCTGAGAGAAAGGTTAGACTGACAAATAGACACTGGCCCAAAATTGCTGGCCAACATCCTGATTAATGGCATGTGTGTGCTTCTAACAAAAACACGTACTTCCCAAGGATGGGCTCTCATGCAAGAGGGTGAGATTTTCTCAGCTTTTCCCTTGCTCCAAATTTGGTCTTTGGTCCATGAAACACATCCCTGAAGGCTGTATGCCCTCAGGACCATGTTTCTGCTTTCAAAAGAATACTTCCAGAGAAAGGGGAGACTTGCAAGGAGCACCTATCCTTGTGAAACAGGGAGGCTGGCACTGCGCATGTGCTATTGTTAGAAGCATGCATGCACCTATAGTCAAAATGTTGACCTCTGAGTGACTTTCATAACAGGATGATGAATCTACCCAGTCCTAGTTTCATATTGTTCCAACCATTACAGAAGTCTGGTTCTCAAACTGGTATACATGTGGGTTGGATTACAAACCATGTGGAAGTGTCAGCAGAAGGGTCAGTCATATTTCCATATAGTGTGCTGCGAACAGTATGTATTGAAATGCAAGAGCAACATCAGAACGGAAGTTAAAAATGTGTATTTTATACTTGGATTCATGGGACACTAAATGAAAAAAGTTTCAATATAAGATGAAATTTTAAACTGGAGAGGTTTGTAAGAAAACTGGTATATAATTCAAACTTGTTTCTAAAACTGCAGGCATCAGCTTTTTGATATATTGCAGTCATTAAAGGAAATTTATAACATATACAGGTAGCATACATCTTTGTTTCATGAAATATTATTTTCATATATTAAATAATGTAGCCCTTAGTTCAACGAAGAGGGTACACATTCATTTTCACCCACATGGTTCATTATTTCATATATAAAGACAGACACACGCAGACAAAAACCTTGAGTTTTCAATTAATTTTCACCTGCCTTCCAGAAAATATTATCTAATGTGGGCTTATTTTGCCGCAAGAGCGCTGATTGATCTTGTCAGAGGAAAATCAACCACATTTAACCACTTGCAAGGAAAAACACTCTGACCAATATCTTCCTCAAGTTCGTTCTGCTGTGGAATCAGGCTGTCAGAGTCAATGTTGCACTGCAGCATTCAAAGCAATTTCCATTTAGTGGTGAAAGCTGTTTTCTTCCATTTGGGGGCTTTTTTGTCTTTCCGCTTGCCTTCTATCCATCTAATACCACTCAGATGTCATTGGCACACTTACATTTACCACACCCCGATGATTCCTATCCACCTGCATGACATGTCCATAGCATGAATGCTGATGATGCATTATATGTCCAGCACTTTCTGTCACGCTGTGACACTCCTCCACAAAGTACTGCCTGCGGACATTTTTCACCATGGAGAAGTGTTCCTGGGTGTCAGTTATTCAGCTTGACTGCACACTGACGATCACCCATCAAACAGCTAAACAGTTCTTCCTGTTTAGCCCCCATCAAAACCTTTACCTCTGTAGGCTGTGTTTGGAATTGGTTGATTTTTTTTTTAAAAAAAGAGGCAATTACATCATGTAACATAGTTTGGATTTGCTTATGTAAGATATATATGGCAGAGATCTAAAGAAATACTCAAGTAGTCCCATGTACCCAAAGGTTCCTTTGGTTTGTGTTTCTTTATCAGTGAAGTGAAGCCTAAATGGAAATTTTGATATGGCCTGGTGTTCTGCTGTTCAAGTGGGAATATCAAATATTCCACTTGGCAGGCCAAAGCTTCTCTATGTGCCTAAAGTAGCTCTTTGTATTCCAGCCCTCCATCTGTAAGATTGGTTTCATCTTCATGGGACAAAACTGGTAGCTTCAAGGAACTCTGATATCAGTGGCATTATGAGGTCAGAGGAGGAGACCTGTGTTCAATAAATGAATAAATGCAGTGGGAGCAGGGGGTAGGGATATGCAAACAGGTTTGAATTCGAACCAGTTCAAATTCAAACCAGTTCAGTTTGAAGGTTCAAAATTGAACCAAACAGGCCATTGAATTGGCAATACGAACCAAAGTTCGAACCAAACAGAGCCGGGTTCTATTCAAACAAGTTCAAATTGGTTTGCTGGTTCAAGCCTCCAAAACTGGGTTGGGGTGGTAGGCACCCATGGGTGCCAATTACCACCCAAACCCCAAAGCAATTGGACACGCCTGTGATTTTTAATGATTTGGGGGGGGGTTGCATTTTCCCCATAGGGCATAATGGGGACTCAAACTGGCCCATTATTCCCTATGAAGAGCACCTAGGGGCATGAACCCAGGGTGGGTGGTAGGCATCATGGGATTCCTAACACCCACTGAACCCCGAAGCAATTGGAAACTTTAGATTATTTTTTGAAGCTTTTTCAATTTTTTGCATTTTCCCCATAGGGAATAATGGGGATTTAAGGATGCCCCAACTGACCCCCTGGGGGTGCCTGGGCACCAAAGTGGGTTTGGGTGCAAGGCAGGTGTGGCCTCAACTCCCCCCAGGAGCCCCAAGCCGGTGGGTTTTATGGGTGTTTTTTTTATAATTTTAAAAAAGATTTTAGCCTGTTGCAATGCAATGAATAGTTCCTCCCCCATTCATAAGTAGAACAGTGTGTGACCTTAACTGCTGTGAATTCTGAGTTGCACTGTTGCACTTTGGTGCCTAGGCAACCCCAGGGGGACAGTTGGGGCATCCTCAAATCCCCATTATTCCCTATGGGGGAAATGCAAAAAAAGAGAAAAACCTTCAAAAAATAATCTAAAATTGCAGGCATGTCCGATTGTTTTTGGGTTAGGTGGGTGGTAGGCACCCCAGGGTGGGTGGTAGGCACCCCATAATTCTGAGTTGCACTGTTGCACTTTGGTGCCCAGGCACCCCCAGGGGGGCAGTTGGGGTATCCTCAAATCCCCAATATTCCCTATGGGGAAAATGCAAAGAAAATGAAAAACCTTCAAAAAACAATCTAAAATCACAGGAGTGTCCAATTGTTTTTGGGTTTGGTGGGTGCCTACCACCCACCAAATTGTTTTTGGGTTTGATGGGTGCCTACCACCCACCCCAGGTTAGGTTGCCCCTAGGTGCTCTGCATAGGGAATAATGGGCCAGTTTGTGTCCACATTATACCCTATGTAGAGCCTTTTAGAACCAGTTCAAGTTGGGTTCAAATTCAAACCAAACCAAAGGGAGGTTCAAGCAAAACCAAAACAGAACCTACCCACCCTGTTTCGAATTGGGTTTGAATTTGAACTAAACAGGCCACACCAATTTTGTGCGCATCCCTAGCAGGGGGCAGGCAGTGGGGGACAACAAGTGAGGGGTCCTTGGGAGCCCCAGGAGGCAAGAGGTTTGTGTTCTTTGAACACATTTGATCACCCGTAGTTATGCCCAATCTGATGTGCAAGTAGAATGATGTGCCTCATCTGCCCTTTTATATGCTGCATAAAGTTCATTTCATATGATTGGAAATCTTATATGGGGTGCTTTTCTTATCAAACTCACCTGCCATAAGCCCTTTTTTGCCCCATTGGTGAAAAGGTATGAGTACTTGTACCTTGTTTATCACAGAGCAAAAAGCAACTTGGAGAAGAAAACACATGAGATAAGAAAAACACAGAGGCTTGCACACTGTGCAACATTCCCTCTGCCTTGGAACAGAACATGCATGCAGTTATGCAAGAGCGCTTTTGTACAAAATGCTAGAACTGTGCAAATGCACTTGCATGATAGATGGCCACTACATACCTGTGTGTTTGTACCTGTGTGCAAGAGTACTCTTGTGCAACTGTGCACGCGTTCTGTTAAAAGGCAGACGAATGTTGTGTTAGAGTTTGTTGATTTTTACCCACAATAGGTAAAACAGCAGAGCACTAAGGAATGAGCACACACTCCAGTTACAGAGTAGGTAGCAGAGAATGGTTTGGATATTGCAGCTATTTAGAGAAAAGACATGGAGATATTTGTATGACTAAATACTAAATATTTATTGGTTAAATACACTTAGATAGGAAAGACCTATCTCTAATCTAAAGGACTACATAATGGATAGGTAAGGAGAGAGAGATGTTCCATCTGCTATCTAGGAGGAAAGGAAGGATTGTGACTCAGCACAGGAAGTGCTGCAGAGTCAGTTCAGGGGTCATAGAGTAGAGACAGATAGGGAGACCCTGACTGACTGTCTCTACTCCCAATGCGCCTAGTGGTCATTTGGACAGTAGGTGCAAAAGGTCGATGCACTGGAAGTTCATCTCCAATATGTTGTGCAGTTCATTAGCCAGAAAGAAGTGCCCTCTCTGCCTCATGTGAGATTCCGATCTGGATTGCAACTTCCCACAGCTGCACTGAATAATAACAATT
This sequence comes from Hemicordylus capensis, assembly GCF_027244095.1. Lineage (NCBI taxonomy): Eukaryota > Metazoa > Chordata > Lepidosauria > Squamata > Cordylidae > Hemicordylus > Hemicordylus capensis. Next base: position 61,007,698 of record NC_069657.1, read on the forward strand.
TTAAAGTCTCTGAGCTTCACCTGCCTGATCAGTAGCCCAAGTAGACTGTCACCCGGGATTATCATGCAAAGCTTTCCAAAGTTTCCCCCTCAAAAGTTATGCATGCTAAAAGCTCTGGAAAGGTTAAAGCAATCATAAAGAAGAGGTTGGGACAAGAGAAATATGAGGTCCACAAACCACTTCTGTCTTCATCATAACCGTATTTCAATAGGGCTAATCAAGTTGAATTACCACATCAAGATCAATTCAGTAGTATTCCTATTGGTTAGATTCTTTAGAAATGTTTGCCAGGGCTATTGTGAAGGCCAATTATTTTTATCTGAATGTTATCTTCCATTCTTAATCTAAACAGAATACTGAAGCTGTTTCCAAAATATTTTGAGTCCCAATACTGAAATGTCAAATTTTTCAGTTGAAATGAAGTGAAAATTGTATCAAATAATCATATCATCATGTGTAGTCATTTCACTGAGATATCTCAATGAAATGTCATTTAATGTCAAAATAAATACATTGTCACAGTAATGTCCTGGATGGAAAAGTAAAAGTCAATATTTCTTTTCTTTTCTTCATAAGCAAGTTCTGGCAGTTTCACATTATTATATCCACAGTTGCCTATCCACCACTCAAGGGACTCAATCTAGAGCACTTCCTATACTGTTACATGTGGAAAGCTTTGCACCAAATGGATGGGAAGGAATAATGTTGTCAGTACCCATTACCTGATGGGCTGAGAGAGTTCAGTGGGCATTCACATTTGACTCAATATGCCCTCAAAACTGCATTTCCCCTCTAGTTCATTTATATCAGGGCTGAGCAAAATGGCCCCCCTAATTGTGCCACCCCATTTGCAGGTGGCGAAATGAAATTTCCAAAAGCAGAGGTGGCAAAAAATACTGGTGGATGCTGCAGCTCTGATTCTGATGATGATATAATGTTGTCCTGAGGGGGACTTAAAATGTAAAAATGTTGTAAAAATGTTGTTAAAAAAAAGTAAAAATGGTGCCTGGCAGCTGCTGGGAGGACTGCTGATACTGCCATAATGAAATGGGTATTGGCAGCCAGTAGGAGGAATCTCATCTCCCTTTTTGACTCCACAGCTTCAAGTTTTGAGTAAATAATCTTTTTAGAGAATATTTAGCTCCACTAGATAGATAGATAGATAGATAGATAGATAGATAGATAGATAGATAGATAGATAGATAGATAGATAGATAATCGAGCTGGCTTGCACATCCAATATGTCACTCATATTTAAGCCCTTGCCCTGTTGTCTCAAGTCAATATCTAGATCATAAATTCTTTGGGGCACGGACCTGTCCTCTCATTCTTTGTGAACCACCATGTACTTGGAGGGTGCTTCAATCATCATCGTTGTCATTGTCAAAATCATAGGTAGGCTAAATCTCTAAATAGGTAACCAAATAATTGAGCTGGGGGACTATAACAGACACTGTGATTGGAAAGGAACTACAACAGTATCTCTAGGCATTAAAAAAGTTGAAATTATAGTCTGAATTAAAAAAAAAATTCTACAACAGTTCATAACTGGTGTAACTAACAAACTATACCATTCCTGTTGTGCAGGAAAATGGCAGCTCTTAATATGGATAAGCAAAGATCCCTTGTGAAATTAAACTCTTAAGGTGCCAGAGAGCTCAAAACAGGGATTCTGGTAACAGGACCTACACACGTTGCTACAAGAGTAGTTTACAGAGGAGGGGTCTGCTGGTCTGCTCTCTGCTGTGCTTCGACCACCACTATGGATGGTCACAGGTTAGCAGGTCAAGTGATACAAAAGGCCATTGTTCAAAGGGTCGTGCCTGTGTATGTTCTTTCAATAAAACTGTGGCCTGTTTAATCCCAGCTTTTGATTCCTTATCTCACATTGAATGCAATTTATTGCTGGGGAACTGAACTACCAGCTGCTACTTTTGCTGTTTTAGATTTATGCTTTCAGGTATATGTTTAGATTACTCCTGCCTTAAATTTTGGCAAGGCAGGATATAAATGTTTTAAAGAAATAAGATTAAATAAAATAAGACCCCTATGTATTCCACTCTGAGCAACTTGGAGAAACTTAATACATATGTGACTGAGATGTTCCAACTTTAAGCATTGGCTTGTGTACTACAAAGAATAAAAGGAAAGATACAATAAATTATAAATTCTTAGAAAACCACATATAGAACTAAAATAGATGGAACCAAAAATATAATTTAAAAATTTATTTGTTAAAAGTCAAATCTCTGCTGGTTTTTTAAAAACAAAAAAATTATATAAAATCCAGGGATTTATTGATTTTTCCCTAAGAAAGATCAGACACCATCTGAGTTGCCTTAAACCCATAGAAGCACCAGAAAGTTATGGACTTTGGCTGCAGACCTAGCCAAATGATTCATGTGAAGCTCAGCTGGTTAGCTTATTTATTTTATAGTCAAATACTAACCACATTTATCTGCAAGTAAATTGTATTGATTTGAATGGTACCTACTTCCAAGTACTTATGCTTAGGTTGAAGCCCTCGACTGATCAGATAACTGTCACAAAGCAGTACCAGGGTGTGACTGACATCATTAATCAGTACTGGATATAGGCTTTCAATGGTTGTTAAGATTACCAACAAGATAATATACTACTACTTTTCACTGTACTCATAACACTAGAAAATAAGGTTGCAAGATTGACGACCCAGGGTCTCTTTACTTTTCTTAAGATTTTTGGGCTGCTTTTCTATTTAAGGAATTCACAAAGGAATTCGCAAAATAGAAGCCTTTATCAAAACCACTATTACAGGCAATGAGGTATAAGATAGGGAGGTCATAACTTGAGGCATCTGCTGCTGAGCAGAACCCAGGGGAGGGAGGAATATTGTCCTCCCTGGAGTGGAGATAAATGTGAGGGTGGTAGCTAAGGCACCTCTGTCTTGCACCCTTCGAATCCTTCATAGACCACCAATGACAGCCCACTACATCATGCAGGATACTACCAATTAATTAATAGTTATTATGGCTCTGCATGGCTCAGGATATGATCTAGGGCACACTGTAGAAATTATTGATTTCTAGTTTATTGATTAATTCCCTCTGAGCCTGACCTGGCCAAAATCTGGCTACTGGAAGGGTTGATTCTTTGTTCAGCTGCTGCCCACTGCTTAGAAAATGAAGCACAAACTCAAAAAATAAAAGTTAAGAATTTGTTAGATAACTCACCTAGGGATGTGCAAGCCAGCTCGATTCAAACTGTGGCTTGAATCAAACAGGACCGATTCAGCTGGTCCGAGTTTGGACCTGCCCCAGCCCCTCAAAGAGAGGGGAGGGGGTGCCAGTCCAAGTTTGAACCCGACAGGCCCTGGCCTAAAAGAACCAGTCTGAACCAGTTTGTGGATATACTTGTAAAGTATACTTAACAACATACTTGTAAAGTAAAGGGGCATTCCCTATCCTAAGCCAGGGTGTGTGTGTTGAGGGAAAGAATACTTTGTACTTTATCCGAGGTGAAGACAACATAGACAGAGGTGGTGGTGGTGGGTGGCGACAGGGGCTCTTTCAAGTCCCTCACTGTCCTCCCGAAGAACAGCCTAGACCAGCTGCCACGTTCTATGGCCAAATCAGACCTGATCCAGGTCGGCCAGAACCGGACAGGGCCAGGTCGGTTCAAATCTGATCTGGATTTGAACCAAACAGGCCATGTGGTTCCATGCACACCCCTAATCCTTGAAGTAGTCTGCAGATCAAGACCAATAGCATAGAAAAGCAATATTGATCTTGCTGAAGCTAAGCAGGTCTGAGCCTGGTCAGGACCTGGATGGGAAACTGCCTGGTAAATCCTTGATATTCCATTAACATCTAGTTTATATTCCACCTTGTGCATGGAACAAAAGCAGAATATATATGTAACAAATAATTCTGACCGAGCTGCTCCCAATCTCAGCTTCTACCTTGTATCTCTGTCTAGTACCCCTTTCCTGTTCAGTCACAAAGCACAGTGTCAATGTCTTGCTGACCTCTCTCCTCACCAGCTGCATTAGTGGCTTTCAAGAAGAAATTATTCTCTGGATTTCTAGTATGGCAGTCTAGTATGGCAGTTGACATATAGATAGACTGCAAAAAGAAATAGATTTTACACTGAAAATTTCAGATTAAATCTATAATAGCTCCTTGATTCAAAAAGTTCCCAGCTCTTAGCCAACAATCACAGTGTCCACATCAATATAATCAGAAAATGGATACTGCTTGTAAATTCAGTGTTATGAAGATCTGTATTCATTCTGATTTACATCCTACATGTATGTGACGTCCCACTGTGCAGATCAATTGCAATTTGCGGTATCTCCTTTTATAGTGAATGGAAATCAGCTATGATAAATGTCTTTTCCAATCCCATCAGTGCTGCTGCCATGATTTTTCAGAATTCCATGAAATCTAACTTCTCATGACTGCACAAACGGTACATCTTGTTCAACTAGATTTAGCCTTCATCTGCAAGCTCTTAATTTCCCATATCTTTGGCTTACCACTGTCATTCGTTACACTGTGATCCAGAGATATCCATAGCTAGCGTCAATTACCTTTGAATGCTGGTTTACACTTCACTAAAAGCTGGGTAATAATGTACTCATTCAGAGCAAGGGACAAGTGTGAGGAATCCCTGAGCTCCAAGGCATTGTTCAGTTGGCTTTGGTTACTTGATAGGATATTTGATAGTGGCATTTCATAGAGGGAAATCTTCCTGGAGTACATCTTCCTGGAGATGGCAAGTCTTGCTATTGATAATTGAGCAGATTAGTTTAGCCATATTTATTTATTTATTTATTTAATCAGACTTGTACACTGCCCCAAACTTTCGTCTCTGGGTGGTTAACAATTGCATAAAACAAGATAAAAACATATACAAAAAACTTAAAACAATTTAACAATTTAAAAATAAACCAGAGATTAAAACCTATAAAATTTAGGAAGCTGAGAGAATTTGGGCGAAAAGATGGTTTTTCAGGTGTTTTTTAAAAATTGCCAAAGATGAGGAGGATCGTATCTCAGCAGGGAGCTCATTCCATGATCTCGGGGCAGTGACCAAGAAGGCCAGTCTCTGTCTAGCCACCAAACCAGTTGGCGGTAACTAGAGATGGACCTCCTCAGATGACCTCAATGTGTAGTGGGGCTCGTAGTGAAGAAGATGAAATAATATGCTCTTTCCCCCCACCAGGACAACTAATTGCAAAACAGTTTGTTAGTGACAAGCTCCATAACTGAAGGGAATTTGCACCAGTAAGACAGTTTTCAATGTTTTGTGTAGGGAAGTGCTTCGACGTTGAAATGTTTTGACATCGAAACATTTCCACTCAAAATGGGCCATTTTGAGTGTTTCAAGCTTGAAACAGAACACCCTTAAAATAAAGGGCCTGTTTCAAGCTTGGGGCAGAACAACCTTGCTTCAGTTGAAATGTTTTGACATTTTAAGCACCATTTTGGAGGCCTGTTTTTTCCCCTTACTGATTGGTTTTCTGGCACTAGCTTCCAATTGGCTTGTGATATCCTTGCTGATTGGTTGGCTTGTTATCATGCAATCAAGTGTTGACATGGACAACTGTGCCCATTGGCTGTGGGGGGAGGGAGAAAGGAACAAAAAAGGAGGGAATTTCAAAATGTATTCAAAGGGACTAGGAGGCAGAGAGAGCCCTTATACTGTGTCTCTCTTGAAGAACAGGATAGATACATCAGGAGAGGAGGAAGGGTTGATTTGCGGGGGGGGGGGGGGTTGTCTTTTCTCAGCACTGAGTATAATATGCTGTGCTATTGCTGCTTATAACTATCTGGTTTTGCTGGATCTCAGATTGACAAAGGCAGAACTTGGGTGCCTGCCTTTCTTGAAATGTGGTTTGTTTTGTTTGTGAGATAATGTTGTGGAGAGAAATGGACAGTGGTAGCTCTCTCTCCCTGTGTTTAATATTTCGGTGATTGCTGTGATGAACTCTGTGTCTGGCCTTGACACTAACGTGATTCACTCATTGCTCTGGTCTGCTCAGCAATCTGCATTGCACGGTGTACTCAGTCAAAAAGTGGCTGAAGTTGCTCTAGTTGAGCTTATGGCTATACTTGCTGCTAAGTAAGGGCACTGCTGTGGCAGCTGTTGCAATGCTAGGAAGTAACATAAGGAGTCATAATTGTGTGTCAGAGAGTAACTGGTGCCAATGAAGTTTCTGCAGCACAGGCATTGTGATGGCAGTGGATTCTGGGACAGTGATTCTTTTTTGGCCATTTCTGGACTGTGTTTGAAACATGTGATTTGTGTTGGGAGGGACATATTCCCTTTTACTGTGTGCTTCAGCAGTGTTTTTCAAGGAATAGCAAATGCGAATACAAATTGCAATGCAAAACTTGTGTGCATGCACTCTGCGAGTACAGCTTGTTCTGGCCACAGGGAACAATGGGGAAACTCAAAACACCCCATTGTTCCCCATGGGTAGCTCCTAGGGACATAAAAGTGGGTTGTGGGTTGTGTGATAGAGGATGAAGGGTACTACCTACCACCCAACCCACAAAAGAAATGGGTAAACAGGCAATTTTAAACAAATTAACAAAGGACCCTATGGAGGTGTGAGAGGAAGGTTAAAAATTAACAAAGGATCCTACGGCGGTTTTGAGGAAAGGTTAAAAAATTGTTAAAAACTACCCCCTTGACCATTTATTTTGTAGGTTGGGTGGTAGGTAGCACCCATCATGCCCTACCACACAACCCACTTTCGTGTCTCTAGGCCTATGGCTGAAACACTCAAAACATTTTGAGTTTGTTTCATCAAAATGGCCAGTTCAATTTCTCTTTTCATTGAAATGCTTCAGCTGTTTACATTTCCTTTCAAACTTGAAACAGAACACAAAATCTGTTCCATGTACATCTCTAGTTTGGTGCATTCCCAAGGAAGATTATGTTTATCCTAAACATAATTTCTTATTTGGAAGTGAGTCCAATTCAAAGCACAGAACCATAATCAGAGTGAGCCAGAGTCACATTTTAAAATACCTCTAGTAAAAGTTTTCCTGGACTGTACCATTTCCAAATGCAGATGGGTAGCAATATGTTTGAATGCTTGCCCTAATTTAAATACCCTCCCTGCACATACACAACCAGCACATAGGAACATAGGAAGCTGCCATATACTGAGTCAGACCATAGGTTCATCTAGCTCAGTATTGTCTACAGACTGGCAGCAGCTTTTCCAAGGCTGCAGGCAGGAGTCTCTCTCAGCCCCGTCTTGGAGATGTTGCCAGGGAAGGAACTTGGAACCTTCTGCTCTTTCCAGAGTGGCTCCATCCCCTGAGGGGAAGTAGTGGTTAGAGTGCCAGACTAGGACTGGGGAGACTCGAGTTCAAATCCCCATTCAGCCATGATACTTGCTAGGTGATTCTGTGCCCAGGACTCTGGACACTTCTCTCTCAGCCTAACCTACTTCACAGGGTTGTTGTGAGGAGAAACTTAAGTATGTAGTACACTGCTCTGGGCTCTTTGAAGGAGGAGTGGGATATAAAATGTTAATAATAATGATGATGATGATGATGATATACGGAGAAAAATTACAAAAAATGCCAACAAGGAAATAATGATCTGCTATTACAAGTCTAGTCCAACTAGAAGAGGTTATTTAAAAAGAATGTACCAAATATGGAAAGAGAAGCATCCAGACACAGAAATAACAGAACAAATGCTAGCAGACCAGAGAAGATTCATAATAAGAAATAAAGTATTCACAGAAGTTGAGCTGGAAGAACTGCAAAAAGCAATACAGGCTCAAGATATGGAAGAAGAATTAACACCAACTGAAGCAGTTGCTCAGGCGCAGGTGGAGGAGGTGTTGGAAATAGAGGATACCACTGTTACTGAACTGTTTCAAAACCAAAACCAGGCAAGCTCCCCTTTGCCTTCACCTCAAAAACCCAAATGCTGTTTAACAGAAAAGCAACAAGAACTAAAGCAAAAAATAACTGAGCACATGAACCAAAAAACCACCAGGGTTTGACTTCCAGCTCTAAAAACAGTTGCCAAAAAACAACTTGCTCAGGTATTAAAAGATGTCAATGCTGCACTTGCAGAAATAACAACCAATAATTTGCAAGAAACAAACCAACTAATGTACAGTGCAGCAACAATAACAACACAAGAGCTCGGATATAAGATCAATGGACCTGTAAAAAAAGAAAGTAGTACATCACCTAAATAGAAGATTAGATTAGAAAATAAAATCTCCAGCCTTAGATCAGATGCTAGTAAATTGAAATATATGAAAGACAAGAAGCTGAAGAATGAAAACACCAAACAGTATCTGATCAAAAAATACCACCTAGATTCAAGGAAAATTAGAGAAGTCCTGGAAATAATAAAGCAGCAAATAACAGCAGTGTCAAAGAAGATTAGCAGATATGAAGGCAGAATTACACAACACAGACAAAATCTCCAAATCCAGTCAAATCAGAGACGTTTCTACGAGAAACTACAAGAAAGCCTTCGATACATTGCCTCACACATGGATACTAAAATGTTTAGAAACAACTGGTGTCAGCAAAAACATTCAGATATTTATTTTAAAAAGCAATGAGCATATGGAGTACACAGTTAACAATCAATGGTGAGACACTTGGACAGGTTAGCATTAGAAGAGGCATTTTCCAAGGGGACTCACTATCCCCTTTGTTGTTTGTAATCGCCATGACCCCACTTTCACAAATACTAAACAAAACAGGCCTCGGATACCAAACATCTAAAACATCCAGTCAAATCAACCATCTGCTGTACATGGACGATCTGAAGTTGTATGGAAAGTCCCAGTCAGAAATCAATTCACTGCTAAACACTGTCCGTATATTCAGTAGTGATATAGCAATGGAGTTTGGACTAGACAAGTGTGCTGCATTAATAATGAACAGAGGGAAAATAACAAAAACAGAAGGAATAGAACTGCCCAATGGAAGCAAGATCAAGAACCTGGAAGAGAAAGAACCTTACAAATACTTGGGCATTCTCCAGGCTGATAACATCGCACACACTGATGTTAAAAGAAAAATTGGAAGTGAATACATCAGGAGAGTTAGAAAAATCCTCAAGTCCAAACTCAATGGCGGGAACACCATACAAGCCATAAACACCTGGGCTATAACTGTTATCAGAGACACTGCAGGAATAATAGACTGGACCCAGGCAGAGCTAGAGACGCTAGATCGTAAGACCAGGAAAATCATGACCATCAATCATGCTCTGCACCCCTGCAGTGATGTCAATAGGCTATACCTCCCTCGCAGCTCAGGTGGAAGAGGAATGCTGCAAGTCCATCAAACAGTAGAGGAGGAGAAAAGAGGCCTTGAAGAATATATCAAGGACAGTGAAGAAGATGCACTTCAAATGGTCAATAATGTGAAACTATTCAACACCAATGAAAGAAAGCAGGCCTACAAGAAAGAACAAGTCAAGAACCGAGCAGAAAAATGAAAAAACAAGCCACTACATGGTCAATATTTGCACAATATAAGTGGAAAATCAGACATCACCAAGACCTGGCAATGGCTTAAGAATGGCAACTTGAAGAAAGAAACAGAAGGTTTAATACTGGCTGCACAAGAACAGGCACTAAGAACAAATGCAATAAGAGCAATAGTCGAAAAATCAACCACAAACAGCAAGTGCCGCCTTTGTAGCAGATGAAACCGTGGACCACCTAATCAGCTGTTGTAAAAAGATTGCACAGACTGACTACAAACAAAGGCATGACAAAGTAGCAGGGATGATACACTGGAACATCTGCAAAAAATACAAGCTACCTGTAGCCAAACATTGGTGGGACCATAAAATTGAAAAAGTTGATGAAAATGAAGATGTAAAAATATTATGGGACTTCCGACTACAAACAGACAAACATCTGCCACACAATACACCAGATATCACTGTAGTCGAGAAGAAAGAAAAACAAGTCAAAATAATCGACATAGCAATAGCAGGGGATAGCAGAATAGAAGAAAAAGAAATAGGAAAAAATCACCAAATACAAAGATCTACAAATTGAAATGGAAAGGCTGTGGCAGAAAAAGACCAAAATAATCCCAGTGGTAATTGGCGCCCTGGGTGCAGTTCCAAAAGACCTTGAAGAGCACCTCAACACCATAGGGGCCACAGAAATCACCATCAGCCAATTACAAAAAGCAGCTTTACTGGGAACAGCCTATATTCTGCGATGATATCTATAACAACAGCAACAACATTGACAATAAAATTCTGGCATCCCAGGTCCTTGGGAAGGACTCGATGTCTGGATAAAACAAACCAGTCAATAACACCTGTCTGACTGTGTAAAATAATAATAATAATAATAATAATACATTCTACAGTGCTCACACTTCTGGCCTCCCTTTCATATGCATCCAGGGCAGACCCTGCTTAGTAAAGGGGACAAATCATGCTTGCTACCACAAGACCAGCTCTTTTCCCTTAAGGGAATGAAAGGATAGGCTATCCTAGAAGCCTTCTTCCTGACTTGCCAGCTTTCCACAGGCAGGAAGTTTTTTCTTTGGAGGATCATTCAAACCTGTGGGTTCATCTGCCTCTGTGACTATTTCTCATGATCAAAATGATTCTGGCTGGCCAGTGAATCCAAGATTCCCCTGGTACACATGTCCCCATGGAGCATGTCATAGGAACCAAGAAATGTCAAAGATATCTGGTTGGCAGCACACCAACTTGGCATTCCCCTGGAACTGGAAGCCTAAGTTCAAATCTAAAATTAACAGTACTGGGTGAATGTTGGGTTGGTGTACTGCCAACTGGAGATCACTGACTTTTTCTGAGTACTCACAACAAGTTCCATGGGAGCACACACACTGCAAGAATCACAGATTTACCAGTTACCCAACATTTATTTTATTTATTTATTTTAATGTTAAATTTATATACCGCCTTTCGTTAAAAACAATCCCAAGACGGTGACTTTGATGACTTTGATAATCAAACATAACTTTGATCATGGGAACCGGCCCTCTGTTTTGGCTATGTATTTGTGTTGCTCAGTTTTAACTGGGTTATTGGCCAGCGGGGTTAAGTGGTGCAGTGGGGAAATTCTTGACTAACAAGCAGAAGGTTGTCAGTTCGTATATCGGGCAGCAGCTATACAGGAAGATGATGAAAGGCATCATCTCATACTGCACGCAAGGAGGCAATGGTAAACCCCTCTTGAATTCTACCAAAGAAAACCACAGGGTTCTGTGGGCACCAGGAGTTGAAATCGACTTGATGCCATGCTTTACCTTTCCTTTACTGTGCAGGGAGCTCCCGATCCAAGCAAAGGTCACACACGCTGCTCCCCTGCCCACATTGTTTCTTTGCAAAAGTGCATGCAGGATCTGGCATGGCTTGGAAACAGCAAGAGGGCCCCTGCTTGGATCAGCAGCTCCTTGCGCAGTATTTTGTTGTATTTTGAATATGCTGCTTTGGACCTATAAGCAGCATCTACATTTCAGTATAAATTAAGATACATAACTTGGCCCTTACTTGAACATAAATATGTTTAAGCTCAGGCTGCCAATCTCACTGAAAAGATTTCCACATAAACACTCAAACTAAATTGATTTCCATGGGATTTAGGTGTGTCTAGCTTTCTCTGGACTGTGCCCAGTGTGCTTTGAGTAAAACACTTAACTAGAGTGGTTAAAAACATGTTTTTTTGTGGAACACTAAACTCCTCATGACCTCTGTTGTAGGCAATTGTCCATAACAATATTTTTTTATAACCCTCAAAGCTTGTACAGCTGTTTCTCTTCAATCTTTCCAGTTAGTAATCCCTCCCCACCCATAATCTGGGGAAGTTTAAGTGTTGTTTAACAAACCGCACATATAACATTAGAGGTTTAAATACATTTCAAACCATTTGAAAGAAAACCCCTTTTATTTTGAGAGGATGTGCTATGAAAATATGCCAAATCTTCTGGCTCCCAATAGATGGAGCTGTTAGGAATACATCGAACATGTCATCTATATATGCAAATTTAGCTTCAGGCAATATGTGCAGGGATTTACCTCTGTCTATAGATGAGAACTGGATGTCTTTTATGAGAGGTTTTTCTTTCCAGAGACTGAGCAACAGTGAAATGTCTACAGTTCTGAGGGTTTCACAGGGGTTGTCTTTCACAGAGGAGGTGCTGGATGTAGGTCATCTCACCGAGGTGTAAACAGACAGGCTGCCTGGAAGTGGGGCTGAGATTATGCTATATATTTAGTTAAGAAATTCTGTATCCAAGGAGCCCACAATATTATGGGCAAAAAAAAATCTTTAAAAATCCTGACTTGTGAAATCATTTATTTCATTAGCTATCAATTTATTCCATTAGCTATCATTTATTTATTACTTAATAAATATTCTATCCAAGTAGACCTCTTATACCTCTTATATGCCTCTTATGTTCTGATATGCCTCTAAATGCCAGTTGCAGGGGAGCAACAGCAAGAGAGAGGGTGTGACACGCCACTTTTATGCCTTTCCTATGCCATCTATGAACCCTTTGATTTGATTTGATTTGATTTGATTTGAGATGGCATGCCCTCACCTCTTCCCTGTGGGCTTCTCAGGGGCATCTGCTGGGCCACTGTGTGAAACAGGATGCTGGACTAGATGGGCCTTGGCCTGGTCTAGCAGGGCTTATGATCTTATGACCCTGAGAGCAGCTAACTATCTAACAATAGAACCAACCATGAAAAAACCAACCTAAACTTAAAGCAGCACACAAAACAGCAAACCAGTGGCTACCAGTAAGGGTGAAGCATGGGCTCTTCTTGCCATCTCCTCACCCTGCCTGACTGCCTCTTTCCCTCTCACTTTCACACAGCCATGGCATTAACCCCAGGCATGCAGGCTGTCCATTTGCCAGTTTCCCCACCCTGGTGAACAAGCAGCCCTGGGTTCAATGCCGCAAGAGGTGAGCCGAGAAGAAGACAGGAAGCTGGGCAGGGTGAGAAGAAGGCAAGAAGAGTGTCCCCACTTCACCACTACTGCCTGCCACTACAATAAGTCAAATGCAAGCACAAACAAACCTTCAGCATTTCAAGCAGGCAATCAGTCACTTCAAGGTAAAGTTGTGCCGTCGAGTCTATGTCGACTCCTGGCAACCACAGAGCTTTGTGGTTTTCTTTGGAAGAATACAGGAGGGGTTTACCATTGCCATCCCCCATGCAGTCTGAGATGATGCCTTTCAGCATCTTCCTATATCGCTGCTGCCTGATATAGGTGTCTCCCATAGTCTGGATTCAAACCAGCAACCTCATGCTCCCTAGGCAGGTTACTTCCCCACTGCGCCATTAGGTGGCTAAGAGCCCAAATGATTGCTGAAAAGGCCAAGTCTTCCTTGCCCACTAGAATTTAAGTGGTGAATAAGCCCAATGCACTTGCCAAGGGGGAGCATTTTGGACCGTAGACACCACAACCAAAAAGGCTCTGTCTCATCTATTAAACGTTTTGAATAATTTGTTTGTATGTTTGTTTGTGAAAAATAAAGCCATACTTCCCGATGATTTACAGATACCAAATGTTGCATAAACATTCCTGCCACTGAAATTAGCTGAAAGCACTACTTGTAACAACGAAATATGCTCAGTTAATTGTTTTTAAAGTATTTTTAGAAGAAATTCTGAATATCATACTTCCCAATTACCTACAGATTCCAAATTTTGCATGAACAATCTTGCTACTTAAATTAGTTGAATGCACTGATTTACTAGTTTGCACTGGAATATGCTTGGGGAAAGGGGTGTGTGTGTGTGTTTGTGTGTATATGTGTGTGTGTGTTTTTCATTGTTTGAAGAAATTCTGAATATAATCATATTTTAACTTTTATTGTTTCTAACAGATCTTTAAGACTCAATAATCAGATCAATAATTCCAAAATGACATGTCAAACATAAGCAGATCTTTCTCAGATTCAAATTTACTATGATTTACCATATATGGTAATTATACAATAAAATGAATAATGTGTGAAATTAAAATTGTACAAATTTCATACTCTTCTTTTACTTCCCTTTTGGAAACACATTAATTAAAAAAATTCTATCACATATATTTAATTTCTTGAACTTTTCTATATTATCTATGCAAAATGACTGCCCAGTCAGCAATGGGCCTCAACTACTAGATATTAATAACTGTATTAATAATATATTTCTAGAACCATTGACTGTCTTTATGCCTCTATCTGCAATGCATGGATTCAGAGCTAAACTAAATGCTACTAAGCTGGTCTTGTAGCAGCAAGTATGACTTGTTCCCTTAGCTAAGCAAGGTCCACCCTGGTTGCATATGAAAGGGAGACTAGAAGTGTGAACACTGTAAGATATTCCCCTTAGGGAATGGAGATACTCTGGGAAGAGCATCTAGGTTCCAAGTTCCCTCCCTGGCATCTCCAAGATAGGGCTAAGAGAGATTCCTGCCTGTAACCCTGAAGAAGCTGCTGCCAGTCTGTGTAGACAATACTGAGCTAGATGTACCAATGGTCTGACTCAGCATATGGCAGCTTCCTATGTACTGAGCCAAAAGTTCTTACCGGAAAATGTTCGGCTTGAAATTGGCAAAACTGGAGAGGAAATGATGGGGGATGAAATGGGGGTTATTGGGGGGAAGATAAACATTTTGAAACTTTCAGTGAGAGCTAGCACTGATTGGCAGCAGCTGTCTTTTTTTCCTTTTGGAGTGTCATCCTGAGAGGGCTCATGGTGGGAACAAATCACTGTATATGGTGGGAGCTGGATCACTGAGCAGAACTACACCACGGCTTGCAACAGCCACCACTGCAGGTGGTAAAAAGGAAGTCAAAGGGGGGAAAGAATGCCACTGTCAAGCTGTGCTAAGCTACTTACCCCAAAGCTTTTGAGGAATTTATCAGCCCCCTCCTAAAAAACTGCAATGGTGGTGGGCCACTGGTGGCCTGTTGAGTTTATCTCTAATTGCAGCCATAAAGCAAGGGACTGGTGGGCAGATGATCACACAGAGCTCTCCAAGGCCTGTTCGTTTCAGTAAGTGACACCGTTAAGTGTGGTTACTGTTAACCGCACAGAGACGAAAGTTTGGGGCAGTGTACAAATTTGATGAATAAAATAAAATAAATCAGTGTCAGTAAGTAATATATCGTGACTCCAAACTAGGGGAGAAGAAAGTCCTTGTTACTGCTAATAGGAACATAGGAAGCTGCCTTATAACAAGTCATACCATTTGTCCATCTTGCTCAGTATTGTGGGAGAGCTAGTCTATGGGAGGAAAACTGTTGTGGTAGCAAGCATGAATTGTCCCCTTTGATAAGCAGGGCCCCTTCCTGGCATCTCCAAGATAGGGCTGAGAGGGATTCCTGCCTGCCTGCCCACTGCCAGTCTGTGTAGCAGGGGCATAACTATAATAGCGCAAAGGGGAGACAGTTGTTTGCGGGCTCACTGCGTCGCGGGAGGGGGGGGGGAGGCAGAGGCAAGTTACATGACATCTCCCCCAGCTGCGCACCCGCCCGGGCTTCCTTCAGTTGTATTCATCCTCCGAAACTGATGTGAGTGTTAAGACCTGGAGCTACCAGAACAACATGTCTTTCTCTAGTACCATTAAATGACTTGCATCATCCACAATTTACAAACCCTTTTAAAAAAATAATTTAGGATCATGTTCTGTTGTGGCACATATGTATATAAATTTTACTATGCTTTTTGTTACCACTATTCAGCCTCATTTAAGATTTTTTTACTTCATGAGCTGAGCTTCAGTGCGGGGGGCGGGGGCATTTTAAAATCTCATCTCTGGGCCCATTCCAACCTTGCTATGCCCCTGCTGTGTACACAATGCTGAGCTAGATTGACCAATGGTCTGACTCAATATATGGCAGCTTCCCACTATGTCTACATAGACTGGAAGCAACTTCTCCAATGTAGCAGGCAGGAGTCTCTCTCAGCTGCCTCCTGGAAATGTCAAGGAGGGAATTTGGAACCTTCTTCATACAAGCATGCAGTTGATCCACCCAGAGCAACTCCATCCCCTAAGGGGAATATCTTACAGTGCACACAAATGTAGTCTCCCATTCAAACACAAACCAGGTCAGACCCTGTTTAGAAAAGGGGCAATTCATGCTTGCTACTACAAGACCAACTCTCTCTCTTTCATATGCATATAGCCTCTCTCTATATATGTATATAACACTTTTAACTTACAGAATGTGGGCTTAGGAACATAGGAAAATGCCTTATAATGAATCAAACTGTTGGTCCATCTAGCTCAGTATTGTCTACACTGACTGGCAGAAACTCTCCAAGCTTACAGGCAGGAGTCTCTCTCAGCTCTACCTGGAGCTGCCAGAGAGTAAACCTGAGACTTTCAGTATTCAAGTATTCAGATGGTCTTCGAAGCTACTTTGAGGTTTAAAAAAAAAATAATGGTCAGGCATTCTAATTATGGAGCTTCCACATCCTGTCTAGTTTGGTCCATTGACTGGAACAATGTTGCCGCAGGGCCACACTTTGAGAGAGGCAGAGTATCAGTGCTATAGATTCATTTCTCCTATGATCCCTGCAGTCATTAAAAAAAAAAAAAATCCACAAAGCTGCCTAAAGAAAGCCCAGATTCTACATTAGAATCGCAGGTAATTACATTGGATAATTTATTTATAATGTTAAACATGGCAAAAGGGAAAAAGTGAGAAAGAGGTAGGCTGACAGGTGAATAGCAGAAGCAGAAGCCATAAGGAACAGTGGCCTGGATGTGAGAAAAGATGTGTAAAGGTAGGAATGTTTGCATGCTGACCTCAGGTAGCTTTCCTGAGCAACCTGTGGAAAGGAAGGAAGGAATTAAAGCTGAAAAGCACAAGCAACACAAATTCAGGCCTTAGTACCATGACATGATTGCCATATCTATATGGCCGCTTAGCTCTATGTAGCTTTGATAACATCTGGAATTGGCTTCCCCCAGGAGTCCTTAACATCTTATGTTAAGTAGGGGTGTGCAATTCAGGTTTTCAGTGATTCAGTTTGGGACCCGAACCGAATCACCCCCGTTCTGTTCTGTGCCCAAATATGGGCTACCCGAATCACCCCTGATTCGGTTCTGATTCGGATTAAATCTGAATCCGAATCGATTCGGGTTAGAAAAACAGGTCCCAGGGGCAAAATGGTGGGGTGGGGTGGTAGTGCCCAATGGGTGGAGGCTACCACCCAAATTTCAGGGGGATTGGGCAAAGTGCTGATTTTGGGGGAATTTTTGAAGTTTTAGTGTCTTTGGGGCAGTTCGGGGGCATAGCGTGAGGTCTGGGCAAAAAGAGTGGGGTGGAGTGGTAGCGCCTAATGGGTGGAGGCTACCACCCCAATTTCAGAGTGATTGGGCAGAGGGCTGATTTTTGGAGAATTGTTGAAGTTTATGCGTCTTTAAGGTTTTTCTCCATAAAGAAGCATGGAGGTGTCAGCAAATGTATAGCTTCACGTCGGGGGCAAAGGGATGGCCTAGAGCAGTGTGGGGTTGGTGGTAGTGCCAGGTAGGGGCAAGGAAGCTACCTGAATTTTTTCAAAGGATTTGGGCAGAGGGCTGATTTTTGGTGAATTGTTGAAGATTACGTGTCTTTAAGCTTTTTCCTCATAAGGTATACATGGAGCTTTCAGCAGCCCCATAAGTGCACTTGGGGGGTGCTGGGGTGGCCCAGAGCGAGTGGTGGTGTAGTGCACATAGGGTGCCAACCACCCCCATGGGTTTCTAACCCATGGGGTACAGGGTTCTGTTGTTTCTGAGGTATTCTGAGTGTGGATTCTATGATAGCAAATTAGAGTGGATTCATGGTGTTTCATTGAAAATCTCATTTGCTATCATAGATATCATGCCAAGATGGAGAGTGTGGAAAGTTGTCCTCCAAACATGTTCTAAATGCCATGGCTTCAGATGCTTGGACAGCAAATTCTCAGATGTGCAGGAAAAACTGCAGCTGGGCTTTTGATTAGTATGGATGGATGGATATGTTCAAATGACATATGCATTTCAAATTGCCTTGTATTTGTAGGAGTACAGTACATATCTCGCAAAACAATGATTTTGTTTCCTGGTCTGTATTTGAAGTGCCAACTACTTTTCTAGTGTATGAGGAAGCTTTTGAAAAACAATCAACCTTGGCTTAACAGTGCTTTTAGCCAAATGGCAGAATTCTACTCCACTTGAGTAATATAATATTGTATCTTCTCCAGGTACAAATTTTATGGCATTTAACATAATCTTAACAATGCACTAAGAAGAATTGTAAGTAGAATTATTTGTATACTTTATTATTTATCTGTGTTATTTTCTCCTTGTATTATGAAGGTAGCCTAGACTTAACCTAGACTTCTAAAGACTTCAGCCCATAAAGCAATCAAACACTCACGTAAAAGGATTAGAAAGCGTTCCATTCTAATGGCACTAAATTGATGGTATAACCTTGCTCATTTTAATAGATCAGGATTATACTTTTGTTAGGGACACAGAAACCAAGGGGGGAAAGACTTTAGAGAACATGGCAAAAGTTTGGGAATGTTTATATTAATACGAACATACTTGAAAACCCAAAGGATGTTTAGGACAGATTCACACTGACAGGTTCACATACATATTTTTGAAATAATTTAATGTACTCAGTACTGGATGATTCACAGTTAAATATGCGAACTGGCTCTATTGAAAAAAACAGTGAGGCGATTCTTAGGAGCGAGCAAAACCGGGCTAAGGGAGCCCAGTCAGGTTGTGTTCACTTGTGAGAACCAACGGGCAAGCCTGGTGGCTCCATGGCGGCAAGCTCGTCTAAATAACCTCCTCCTTAAATGAGGTGAATGGAGCAAGCCCTCCATTAACCTCATTGCAGCAATCGTGTGTCAGCCGTGGCTGCTTGCAGCCGTGGCGAGCACACTCAGGGAGGGAGATCCAAGGAATACACCACATATTACTGGGACTCAGGGAACTGCATGATGGCGCTTCCCTTCACCCAACCCCCGGAGCTGCTGGGCGAGCTGCAGCCGGGCACGGCAGCACCGGAGCCAAGCCACCCCTTGTCTGGGAAGGCAATCTGCCCGGCTCAGGAGGGGTCAGTGCTCATCTGTGGGGAGAGCGGGTCAAGCCCGCTCTCCCCATTGGAACCCCTGATCAAGTGAATGAAGAACAGACAAGTCTGCCTTGGAGCATTTCAAAAAGAGCTTACATGGGTCTGTCAATGGACAGGCTCTTGTACTAGCTTTCCTTCACACTTGTGTCTTGTTGGTATCTTTATTGGTACAACGTGCCTGATTTGATGGTAAAAGCACTTTGTTTCTGTGAATCCTGAGAATGTTTGTTTACTGACTTAACAACATCTAACACTGATTGTGTGTAGAGCCTTACTGTTGGAAGCAATTTGCAAACATTGCCTGTGGAGTGTGGCCTGTGATGTCTTGTTAACACACACAAGACATGACTAGAAGACATGTAGTTATCAAACTATAAAAATGCATATGAAAGTCATCTGCAAGAACCTTCCTGAAGTTTCTTTTTATTTATTTATTTATTTATTTTCTACATTTATATCCCGCTCTTCCTCTGAGGAGCTCAGAGCCTCAACCCTGTGAGGTAGGTTAGGGTTGTTTCTACCCAGTTGTCCTCACTGTTGCTTATAGTGATTGACACAAGGAAAATTACTCATTGAAATTAAAAGAAAGTTGCCCAACTTGTCTTTTTATTTCAATTTTCAAAAGTACTCTGAGTAATTTTGCTCCTCATCTCAGCCTATGAAAGTAGAGGCAATAAAAGGTTTTGTATTCTTTCGCATTGTATGCCTAGATATGTGCTGACAGCATAGTTTTTTCCTTCCTATGACAAAACGTAGGACTGCATGAAAATTTTAGTTAACTCTATACATTTTTAACTAGGTACTAGCTTTCAGGTAATTTAACTGGCAGTTCAACATGAGGGCTGTTCACATAGCCAATGTGATTTGTGTATTTTACAAAGGGCCTTCTGTTGGCGCAGAAAAAAAGTCTTCCTTGATCATGTAAATCACAGTAGCCAGACAGAAGCCATGTTGAAGTGCTCTGCCAATTCCCATTTTTCCTCTGTATGCGTGCCACTGGTCATTCATGGTTAAGTCTCAATGAGGCCATAGTGAAGGGCAGATGACAAAGCTTACAATTAGATGTCATCCATCCAAATAAGAGAATCAACTAGTCTTCCTGCTGGTGATGCCAGAAGGCCATCTGCAAAATGCAAGGCACAATGGATTAGGACCAGTGAGTCCTGAGTTCAAACCTTCATTCAGCCATGAAATTCACTGGATGACTCTGGGGCAGTCACTTATCTTTAGGAATAACCTACCTTGCAGGTAGGTATGAGAATAAACATAACCGTGTGCACTGCTCTGAGCTCCTTGGAGGAAGAGTGGGACATCAATGAGTGTGAATGCCCTATTTCATTCCTGTTTTGAAATGGAGTGAAACATAGAGGTGATTCTCATGAGCAGGCAAAACTGGGCTAGGCTCCCTTAGCCTGAATTTGTTTGCTCATGAGAACCACCAAGCTCGCAGGTGAGCCTGGTGGTTCCACTGCATCAAGTCCACCTAAATAACTTCCCTCTTAAGATAAGAACAGCCCTGCTGGATCAGGCCCAAGGCCCATCTAGTCCAGCACCCTGTTTCACACAGTGGCCCACCAGATGCCACTGGAAGTCTACAGCAGGAGTTGAGGGCATGCCCTCCCTCCTGCTGTTACTCCCCTGCAACCTCTTAAATTAAGTTAATGGAGCAAGTGCTCTATTAACCTCATTTTAACGATCGTGTGTCAGCTGCTCGTAGCCGCAGCAGGCACACTCGGGGAAAGGAGAGGGCAGATCCCAAGAATGCACCGTGCACTTACATGGTGCATTAATGGGGATCCGGGGTGGAGTGTAGCGTGGCGGCACTTCCCTTCACCCAACCCCTGGAGCTGTTGGGAGAGCCATAACTGGGCACGGGAGTGAAACCGCTGCTCACCTGGGCGGGCAATTCGCCCGCCCGAGGAGGGTTGTGTGATCTTCTGCAGGGAGAGCGGATCAAGCCCGCTTTCCTTGCAGAACCCCTTTCGGTTCAGCACATTGATCATGTGTAGAGCCTTATGGAGTTAGGAATATTGATCATATGAACAGATGAATGAACCTAGAAATTGTTGGCCTGCATGGAATCAGTTCAAAATTCAGTTTTCCCTCCTTTGGTGAGTTGAATTGAGCTCAATCCCCAAATGATTCATCTTGGTCTGGATCTCTGTAAACAATGTTCAGTTTTCCCCTCAATGGGGATCTCCTTAGGCTGCTCTGAGCTTCCCTCTTTCATTTGCATTAAAATACATTTTCATATGTATAGACTTTTCTGCCCATCTGCTCTTTCATTAAAATCTGCTTACACATCAATCACATATGCCAATTCAAACTGTGCACTCCAATTAAGTATACCAGATCATCTCTCATAGATCCTGTTCTTAGAAAGATTACATGTGTATGTCTGTGTCATGAGAGCTCAGAGGAAGACAGTCATTATAGGCTAAGACTACTTCATTGTGCTACAGGAAGAGACAAGTTCAACAAGAAGTACAGGCAGGAAGAAGGAAGGGACTCGGCCTCCAATTAAGATCACCACTAGCAAATGCTACTGCCACCTACTGGCTGGACATATTACACAACATTTCGACACAGTGTGTGTATACACCCATCAAACAATCCTTACCCAAAGAGTGAGAGGTGAAAGTATTATGTTAAATATGATTGTGCCAAGGAAAGTGTTGCTCTGGGTTTTCCAATGGAGCAATTGTTCTCTGTTCCCTAGGCTGAATTCCAAAGCTGGCTGGTGGGAACGGTGGCTGACATCCTGACTAATGAAACTTGTGCATAAATAACACCTTTGAGCACACAATGGGACTGCCCCCACAGCTCCTTCACTTCCCTTATGTGCACATTTTTGTGCATTGGCGCCAGTGGGCACTTCTCCCACAGTGCTCTCCTGCACTTCCAAAGCCCTCTGTCTCAGCAGAAACATGACACTGCCCTCAGGCGTAGCTAGGGGAGAGGGGGCCCATGTTCATCCCTCTCTCTGGTGGCTCCCCAATGAAGAAAATGAAGAATGAAGAAAATAGGGAGAGGTGGACCTGGAGGGCCCTCAGGAGCTGGGGGCCTGTGTTCTTTGAACCCTTTTGCTCAATTATAGCTACTACGCCCCTGCCTCAGTGACATGTTAGTGCTGTGTGAGTTTAGGAGCCACAGGAGAACACTCTGGGAGAAGTGCCCGCTGGCTGTGCATGCACCTAAGGTAGGCCTGCACAGCATAAGGCCTAGAGCCGGATCCAGCCTTCCAGGACTTTTTTGTTGGCCCACAAGTAGGAATATCCTGCAGCAATTGCACTCCAGAAAGGCAGAGGACCACTGTTAGAGTCAGTTCCTTCCCTCTTCTTCAAGGGTGTCATCCTCTGTCCTCTCATACAGCACCATCCTATGGATGTTTACTCAGAAATATTCCCACAGTGTTCTCAGTGAGGCTTACTCCTAAGTAAGCATGCCTAGGGTTACAACCTGAAAGCAACAACAAGTTCCTCTCAAGTTCCTTGAGAGGACTTGACATTTGTTTGGGGCTGGCATGCAATCCAAGTGTCCCACAAACTGTGCAGGGAGAGGGCCTATTTTCTGGCCACTATCCTTAGTTAAAATTGTGGGTCCCTTCATGGGATATTTTAAACAGTTAGTCTTCATGTAATAACACACTGAACATTGACTTCACCCCCACAAACACCACGTCATGAATGGTTCTGGCCCACCAGGCCATTTGAGTTGGCCTAAGAGAACTGATAAAACTGTGGTGATGGCCATGTTGTATGGTATATTCAGAGGTGCTATTTGTGCACACACTTCAGTTAAAAAATTAATATAAATTTTAAAAGACTGAAGATCTCAGCTACATACATTGTAACATTCACATAGATTTTAGATGAGCAACATCGTTCTTTTTCCCTACCACACTTGCTAGCCAACCCATAAAGCAAGGTGCTGACATTCAGAAAATATAGCAATGAATTGCAAAATACAACGGTTTGGACAATGTATGCCCCGGAGGTGCTGCGGTTTGTTGTATTATGAATAAGGCAGTTCATATTATCCCTTCTGTGTTTCTACAGCACAGCAGAGCTAATAATGTGTAACTGATGGAATTTCAAATAAAACATTATTAAAATATTTGTTCAGTGACCTTTTTGCCCTTTGCTTGTTGTCTGCTTGTGAGTGCTAGATTTGGGCGCAATTTCCATCCATCTTATATGTTTCCTTCTGCTCAGCTATGCAAGGTCCTCTTAATTGGTTCATTGCTTGTATATTCTAAAGATCTTTACTAAGTTAAGTCAATGAAAACTGTATTGTATCATTTCTGAAGGTTTATGTCCTGATTCTAAATAGCAAATGCCTAGAAAAGAATATTGTTATACCCCATTGGCAACTGGAATGTTTACAGCCACATGTTAATTTTCAGCAAAACCATTCATTGAACTCCTGTTAATACCTGTATGACAAAATAGATGTGTATAACATGTAATGTACACGTACATTTAGGTCTCCTTCCAATTAATGACTTATAAACATCTGTCATCATGGACTCAAAATGACCATCCTGCTTCAGAAGTACTTGGAAATAACTTAGCATTTTTCACATTGGGATATAGTGTTAGTAATTTTAAAATGGTAATAGTCTCCCATATACCAGCTTTCCCCATCATGTAAGAAACGTTATCCACTGAAAGTCATAGTCCCCTTTTCTTATGAATCTGGAAGACTATGTAATATAAACAATAAATGTAATTTACTAAAGAGGCCTGAACAAGAACTTTCCAGATTTAATCTAGTCTGTGTCATTTTAGATTCCGATGAATAATAAGAAACACAGGTATAGTAAACTCAGGTTTAAAACCAAGACTGTATTCTTGGTAATGGTAAAAACAATGCTAGAAAGAAGTGATCCACTAATATTATATCTATACCTGAGGCTCGTTTCTAAAAAGACTCACAAATGAGAGACTTGTTAGCAGGTGTTATGTCTCTGGAATCTTGACTACTGCTTCAGCTCCATCTGCCTCAGGGCTGATGTCCAAAGATGAAATTAATTTGCGCTTGAAAGTCCTCCAAATTCTCCTTTGAGGATGTCAGTGTCAAACACTGGATGACTGAGTAATGTTGCCACACTCCCACCCTCACACCAGAGAGGGCAGCTGCAGCTCGCCCAACTCAGAGAAAGAAACCAGGCTTCGAGGAACTGATTGGAACATGTGGTGGGGCAGGGTTTATAGGACTATTGGAAAGCACCTTCTCACCACCAGTGTCTCAGTCTTCTTTGGAGCAGCTTCCCTTCCTTCCACCTTAGGCACAGAATGGTCTTAGATGGTCATCCTATTGGGAGAGCAATAGGTTGTTTGTTTTTCCTTTCTAAGCGATTGGCTTGGATCAGTGAATTTTCCCACCTACTCCATTCTGTTCCTTTTCAATTAGGTTGTTTAGGTCACAGCTGGCAAGTTCAGTGCAGACAGGGGATAGGAGATGGGTGGATTGATTGGTGAGCACTTTTGTGTGGCTTTGAACAAGGGGAGGAGTTGTCAGTCAGGCCTCTGAAGCTTGGTGGCATGAAGGCGATGTTTGAGACTCCTCCCTGTTTCTGGGGCTTCACCATCCTCAGGACTGAATGGCTTCCAAAATGACTCTGACCTCTTCCCCCTTGGGGCTGGAAAGAGGAGCAGGGATCTACCTTGGGCTGATTACCCTGAAAGTATGGGGTGGGGAGGACACTGTTCTCTGAACTCCTGCCTTGTCTGCTGTTTTCATATTAATTGGGGGATGGGCTATAACTCGTGGCAGAGCATCTGCTCTGCATGTGGAAGGTGCCAGGTTCAATCCCTGGCATTTCCAGATAGGGCTGTGTGGAGGAACTATTACTGGTCCCAATTGTGTGATACCACATGTAGTGGAATTTCTTATCCCAACAACCCAGTGATATCTAATCTTAACAGCTGCCAGTATGGTTGTGTCTACTAAAACAACCCTTATACCTTTGCAGTAATACCAAACACACACACACACACACACACACACACACACACACAGCTCAATAGAGTAGAAAGGGTTTTGGTGTGGGGTGGAGACAAACAAGCTTCTAATCTTTAGCTGCAATAAGAGATTTTACTTTGGGAAAAATATTAGTCAATTTAAAAGGTTAATCTTTTTGTTTCTTTGTACAGCAAAACCTTTAGAAAACAAAACAGTTCCAATTAGCGCATAAATGGAAGAAATAAAAGAGTTGGGGGAAAATGCATCCAACTTATCTATCTGAACTGGTCCTTAACTTAGAAAGGCTATTCCCATTTCCATGATCACTATATCGCTGCTGCCCGATATAGTACCAGTGGGGATTCAAACTGGCAACCTTCTGCTTGTTAGTTAAGCATTTCCCCGCTGCTCCACTTATATCCTAGACATGTTTATTTGAGAGTAAGCCTTACTGGGTACACTGTGAGATATATTTCCAAATAATCATGCATAGGGTGGCATTGTAAGGCAGTTTCCAGAGAGGACAGTGGATGGCTCCCCTCGGAAAAGAGGGAACTGACCCAAAGATTGACCCTTTGCCTTCCCAGGGTGTGTTCTGCCTGTTCCCACCTGGTGCAGCAGTTGGCACTATTCCAGCCCACTCCATCCATTGTCACTGCTGCTGCTTAAGCAGCAGCGGCTAACTCACTCATTCATCAGTCCATCACTGCAACATGCATTTGTCAATGCATGCCAGTTGCATTGAGCTGCTGCTGCTGCTCCTCAGTAAGACAAGCCAAGAGCTCTACATTCCTACCAGGACCTTTCAAAAGCAGCAGGCTTTACTGCAGGTTTACTGCGAGGCCTTACTGGGAATGTCTATTTTTCAGAGTGTGTGTGGGGTGTGTGTGTGTGTGTTATATGTTATATTTATTTGTTTGTTTGTTTATTCATATATATATATCACTGCCAGGTCCAGGGGTGCTGCCTTGGCCCGGGGGGGGGGGGGCGGGGCGGGTATCTCTGCCATCTCCCTCTCCCCCCACCGGCCTTTCCCACTCTTCAGGTGCACACTGACCATTTGTGTGGCCTGGGAGTCAGGGCACATGTGTGCCAGCCTCTAAAATGGTCACCAACACCAAAGGAAGGGCCAGAACAGCCTGAAAACAAGCTGAAACTGCACTTTGAAGAGTGGGGGAAGGCTGTGGGGGGATGGCACACACATACACACACCCCGTGGCAGTACCCCTGGACTTGGCAGTGAGTTCTAAAACATTTTTTTAACCTTAGAACCCCAAAACTGGCTCCAAGTCAGCCGGGGTGGTGGTGGTATTTTGGCTTGAGGTCAAGCCAAACCAGGCCTGGGCTGGTTAGATGATGAACCGGCTCAACTTCAAGCCGGTTCACACATCCCTAGTCCCCAGGCTTTATGTGGTGCAGGCCTGGTGTAGGCAATACTGGGCTAGATGGCCAATGGTCCGACTTGCTATAAAATAGTTTTCTATGTTCCTATGATAAAATTTAATAAAGTAATGACTCTTTCTCCCAAATCAGTTGTTTATTGCCTCATGTCTTTTGGTGTGTTTGCAAGGAGATTCACTGAATATTCACTGAGAATTATAAGTATCAAATTTGCTACCTGACGGTGGCAGTCATTAGGTCCCCCCTAAAAAAAGCCCTCATTGAACCCAGATGACTTAAATAACTTTCAACCAGTTTCAAACCTCCCCTTCTTGGGCAAGGTGTTGGAGAGCGTTGTGGCATCTCAGCTCCAGGCAGTCCTGGATGAATCTGATTACTTAGCTCCTTTCCAGTCTGGCTTCTGACCTGGATATGGGATGGAAACTGCCTTGGTGGATGACCTATGCCTGGAGATAGACAGAGGGAGTGCAACTCTGTTGATCCTCCTGGACCTCTGCGGCTTTCGAAACCATCGACCATGGTATCCTTCTGCAACATCTCTCCGGGTTGGGATTGGAGGGCACAGCTATACGGTGGCTCTGCTCCTAACTGAAGGTCATACTCAGAAGGTGGTGCTGTGGGGTGCCTGCTTCACCCCTTGGCCGAGGGGTGCCACAGGTATCTATTCTGTTCCCCATGTTGTTTAACATTTACATGAAACCTCTGGGAGAGGTCATCCATGGGTGTGGCCTGCGGTGCCATCAATATGCTGATGACACCCAGCTCTACCTATCTTTTTAGTCAGCAGACACCAGGGAGGCAGTGGGTGCTCTGAACCAGGGCTTGGAGGCTGTTCTGGACTGGATTGGCAAACAAGCTGAAACCTAATCCAGATAAGACAGAAGTGCTCTGGGTTAGTAGAGCTGATCATCCAAGTAATGAGGTATATCTGGTCTTGGACGGGGTCACACTCCCTCTGAAAGACAAAGTCTGCAGCTTGGGGGTGCTTCTGGACCCGACATTGTCCTTGGAGGCGCAGGTGGCAGCAGTGTGCAGAAGCGCCTTTTACCAACTACAACTGGCACATCAGCTACAACCCTACTTGGAGAAGTCTGACCTGACCTCAGTCACTCATGCATTGGTAACGTCCAGATTGGTCTACTACAATGCGCTCTATGTGGGACTGCCCTTGAAGACTGTTTGGAAGCTTCAGTTGCTCCAGAATGCAAGGATGCTTGTGGGCCCAAGTCACTTCATTAGCTTCATTAGTTTCACACCCATCCTGCCGTAGCTTCATTGGTTACCGGTCTGCTTCCAGGCTAGATTCAAGGTCTGCGTTGGTCTGCGTTTGCCCATATGAACCTGCCAGGGCCCCCCATCTTAGGCCTTGCTCATGGCCCCACCACTAACAGAGATCTGGTTGGCAGGGACTGGAGACAGGGCCCTTTTGGTTGTGGCCCCTCGGCTTTAGAACGCCCTCCCTGAAGAGCTTCTCCTTGCTCGCTCCCTCAGTGTTTTTAAAAAACAACTTAAAACATCTTTTTAAAGATGCTTTTTAATACTCCATCTTTGGTTATATCTGGTAGGTTCTTTAGTTTTTAGTTTTTATAATTCTCAGTTTTTAGCTTTTAAGATAACTTTTAATTTGAAACTTAATACTGATTTTCACCTGACTTTTAACTTGTTTACTTAATTTGGTTAATTTTATTACTTTTATTTTATATTGTATCTATTTTATTGTTGTGAGCTGCCCTGAGCAGTAGTGTTCTGGAGGAGCGGGTATAAATATTTTAAACAAACAAACAAACAATTTGACACGGCATAATATTTTATTTCAATGTTTGATATCTGACAATTTATATTTGGCAGTATTTGATAGTTGGCAAACAATGATATTTGATATGTGATGATACTGATTTAACGTTTTCAAACTTTCTGCTTTCAGGGAGCAGTTTCCACACTGACTAGTCTGCCAAGGGACTTCTCCACAGAACCACTGAACATTACAGAGAATTCTAGGTGATGATCTAAGATGCACACTCAGCTCATGTGGGACATGATTGTTCCTTACTATCTCACTATGGTGGGCTGAGAGTGTGCCCTCTCAGGTATCTGAATACTCTCAATAGTCTCCTGTAGCTGCATATTGCTCAGAAAGTTCAGCCATGTCAGGCAAGCTGTTGTTTTGAGAAGCTTCTCCACAATTAGTGACCTTCTCACTGAGGAATCCCTGATCAGATACTAAAGAACTCGGGGGTTATGGGTAGACAGTTAGAAAATCACTGATTAGTTGTATTTGACATTTGGAATATGATAGTATTTGACAGTATTTGACTGGTGACATGTAATTATATTATTTATTTCACTCATATTTAAAGTCTTCCAGAATCAAGGCAATCAAGAGATGCCAACTAAACTAAAACAGCTGAATTTCAAAATTCTGAGGTAAAAAATTAATATTAAAATGTAAATCCAAATTTGAAATTTATCATTCAAAATTTGCCTAATAAAATCAGAAATTTTTGAATATTTGTGACTATTCATTTCAGCTCTATAGCTGCTGAGAGAATGTAGAAGGTCCACACTGGTTTACTATAATACATCAATCAACCTCTCCAAATGAAATTAGTAGTTTTCACAGTTGTAAATCTATAATTCAATTAACAGTCTAGTGCATATAAAGCATTCTCATTGTGATAACTAACTAAAAACAGGGCAATTTCAATATCGGACAAATAAATATGAGAACTGGCCAACAATATGCACTAAGGATCAGTAAACCAAAAAGAAGTGAGAATGGAAATGAAATTAACTTTAGCAGACATTAAGTGAAGAAAATGCCATTGACCTTTTGAACAGGGTGACTTCATTTGTAGAACACAAATGTATAATTTATTACAATTAAAAACCTGCCTTTCTGTTTAAAGACCTTGCCAAGCAGCAAACGTGGGTTTTTTTTTAAATGGGAAATCACTGCATTTTAAACATGTGCAATAGCAATTCATTATATTCACTGCTTAGCATTGATATAACATAATTGGTATTTCAAATCACACACTGACATTTATTCAAACTACAATACCTAGGTGATAAATAAAATGGAAAGTTCTTTTAAAATTTGGTTACCTGGAGCAGATTTATGGGAAAAGGTAAGTTTGAACTATCATGACTTTGACTACAAGCTCATTATTATTTATAAAAGACAAATAATAATAATTATGAAATTCTCCATCATGAATACTTTTCTTTCTCCATTGATAAATGAAGGTTTCTACTGTAGTAAGAACTCATTATTATAACAAGGAAAGAAAAACATATTTAGTCTAGCTGTTCTGATTCATTTTGCTGAAATGAATTGTGTAGAAATATCCAGCACACTGTTCACAGCATGAGGCATAACTATAATAGTATCATTTGTCTTGGAGTTATGGGTTTGCAGTATTTGACTCATAAACAATGAGACAATCATTGGGGAAAAATATCTACCGGCCCTGAAATAGCCCTTTTCTGCTTTGTCTTAGGGACATTTTCTCACTTTTTAAAGTGGTCCACATATTGCTTCATATTCTTATCACAATTGGCCCATTCCCAGATCTGCCAAATCCCAGTTAAGAGCACACCGAACCTCAGTTAAGGGCACTTCCATTTTGTCTGGTTTATGTTTCAGCTTATTCAGTCTCTCACAGCAGCCTAGCAACTAGTCAGGGTTTCCTCCTCCTCTATAGGATCAGTTGAAAATGAGTGATAGAGCCAGTGGGCAGGGTCATGAGCAGACTGATGCTCCTCAGCCAAAATGATGTTTTCACCCAGTGGCTTCATGCAGATGTTAAAAGCACTGGAGACAAGATCGGACTTTGTAGCAACCCCTTTGTTTTTCAAAAGGGTTTTCAAAGGGGTTTTCAACTAGGAGTAACTTAACTCTTAGAAGTACTTTTCAGCCCTGCAAGGGGCACTTAGAACCCTCCCACCTCCCTGACTCACTTGCATGCTACACCTGTCCAGGAGGGGAGGGGGAAGAGTGTCAGGCAGCATCTCTTCTTCCTCCTCTCTATGTGACTGGCTCAGCCCTCAACCTGACTGATAGGCATGGCAGCAAGGAAATGCTGGCTGATGCTCAATTTAAACATTGCTCTTGCTGCCAAGCCCTGTAAGTCAGGCAGAGGGTGTGAGGCTGAGCTTGAGCATCTAGCCAGCCAGTCACATGGAGAGAAGGAGGGAGAGATGAGGTCAAGTCAGGTATATGCTGTGAAGCCCTGGCCATAAGGCTCCAGAGGACAGGAGGAAGAAGAAAGTCACAGTGGAGAGTTAGGGAGAGTTTTGTTTTTGTTTTTGCCAGATTCTAGGGTCTATTCACTTAGTTTGTATTTACTTCCCACCAGCTTTTACAAGATTTACTTCGGGGGGAGGTGTGTGTCCACAATTATTGGCTGCTTATATACGTTACCTGAGCTGAAGCCTTGGGACAGAAGGGGTACACTTGTTTTAAAAGGTTGGAAATTGACCAGAGGTCAGTGGCCAAGGGGCTGCCGTTCCCCAGCATCATCATCTGGAATGCTCCATAAATAACTGAAGCCAGCTGTATATGGTGCCTCCTACTGCCCAACCCCTTCAGTTGCCCCAGAAGGATATCATGACTGATAATATGGAAAGTTTCTAAGAAGTTCAGGAGAATCAACAGGTTCCCCTTTCTCTGTCTGTCTGACATCACGAATTATCTACAAGGAGGTTTCAGTCTAATAATAATAATAATAATAATAATAATAATAATAATAATAATAATGAGCAAAAGTCACTGGAGAGATGCTGAAATAGTGTTGGATAGGGACAATTGTTCTCCCTCTGCTAAAAAAAATAAGGGAGCCATTTTAAAAGTTGCCTCTTGGCCAAGTTAGCACTTGGCAGATAGCTGTATTTGGCAGCCTTTCTGTGGAGAGTAGCCCTTGTAGGCTTCCTGATAGTTCCAGAGAACTAGAATCAAACAAATTTACTTCATCTTAACTTTTCTTTGACATAGGATCTGGCTGAGAAAGGATTGTAGCGATGTTTTAATTTAGGTTTTAGCCTATGCATATTATACTGCATTTTCGAGATTTTCAACTCATCTGATTGGGCGGAATGACAAAATTTTGCAACAACACATAGATTAAAATACAAGGTAGCATCCACAGAACCACACATGCACTGGCATTTGATTATTGTTATTATTATT